>NW_027125269.1:0-241377 GCF_033026475.1 Channa argus | reverse complement strand
CGCATAAAAACTTACACTCTTGATTTCTGGCTAAATAAAGAGCTGTTGCAATGATATTTCCATGCTGAACTGAGTTGTTCTGGCTCTAAATATGAAGGCAAACCCACTTTTCCTTTCAGTATTTTGCTGCATTTGGCAGAAGACAGACATATTTGCTCATTCGGCCTGAATATGCTTTTAAGCGCATAAAAACTTACACTCTTGATTTCTGGCTAAATAAAAAGCTGTTGCAATGATATTCCATGCTGAAACTGAGTTGTTCTGGCTCATATATGAAGGCAAACCACTTTCCTTTCAGTATTTTGCTGCATTTGGCAGAATCAGCAATTCTCATTCGGCCTGAAAATGCTTTTAAGCGCATAAAAACTTACACTCTTGTTTTCTGGCTAAATAAAAGCTGTTGAGCAATGATATTTCCATGCTGAACTGAGTTGTTCTGGCTCAAATATGAAGGCAAACCCACTTTCCTTTCAGTATTTTGCTGCATTTGGCAGAAAACTAGGCATATTTGCTCATTCGGCCTGAAAATGCTTTTAAGCGCATAAAAACTTACACTCTTGATTTCTGGCTTAAATAAAAAGCTGTTGCAATGATATTTCCATGCTGAACTGAGTTGTTCTGGCTCAAATATGAAGGCAAACCCACTTTCCTTTCAGTATTTTGCTGCATTTGGCAGAAAAGGCATTTGCTCATTCGGCCTGAAAATGCTTTTAAGCGCATAAAAACTTACACTCTTGATTTTCTGGCTAAATAAAAGCTGTTGCAATGATATTTCCATGCTGAACTGAGTTGTTCTGGCTCAAATATGAAGGCAAACCCACTTTCCTTTCAGTATTTTGCTGCATTTGGCAGAAACAGGCATATTTGCTCATTCGGCCTGAAAATGCTTTTAAGCGCATAAAAACTTACACTCTTGATTTCTGGCTAAATAAAAGCTGTTGCAATGATTTTCCATGCTGAACTGAGTTGTTCTGGCTCAAATATGAAGGCAAACCCACTTTCCTTTCAGTATTTTGCTGCATTTGAGCAGAATCTCATTGCTCATTCGGCCTGAAAATGCTTTTAAGCGCATAAAAACTTACACTCTTGATTTCTGGCTAAATAAAAGCTGTTGCAATGATATTTCCATGCTGAACTGAGTTGTTCTGGCTCAAATATGAAGGCAAACCCACTTTCCTTTCAGTATTTTGCTGCATTTGGCAGAAACAGGCATATTTGCTCATTCGGCCTGAAAATGCTTTTAAGCGCATAAAAACTTACACTCTTGATTTCTGGCTAAATAAAAGCTGTTGCAATGATATTTCCATGCTGAACTGAGTTGTTCTGCTCAAATATGAAGGCAAACCCACTTTCCTTTCAGTATTTGCTGCATTTGGCAGAAACAGGCATATTTGCTCATTCGGTCCTGAAAATGCTTTTAAGCGCATAAAAACTTACACTCTTGATTTCTGGCTAAATAAAAGCTGTTGCAATGATATTTCCATGCTGAACTGAGTTGTTCTGGCTCAAATATGAAGGCAAACCCACTTTCCTTTCAGTATTTTGCTGCATTTGGCAGAAACAGGCATATTTGCTCATTCGGCCTGAAAATGCTTTTAAGCGCATAAAAACTTTACACTCCTTGATTTCTGGCTAAATAAAAGCTGTTGCAATGATATTTCCATGCTGAACTGAGTTGTTCTGGCTCAAATATGAAGGCAAACCCACTTATCCTTTCAGTATTTTGCTGCATTTGGCAGAAATCAGCTCATTCGGCCTGAAAATGCTTTTAAGCGCATAAAAACTTACACTCTTGATTTCTGGCTAAATAAAAGCTGTTGCAATGATATTTCCATGCTGAACTGAGTTGTTCTGGCTCAAATATGAAGGCAAACCCACTTTCCTTTCAGTATTTTGCTGCATTTGGCAGAAACAGGCATATTTGCTCATTCGGCCTGAAAATGCTTTTAAGCGCATAAAAACTTACACTCTTGATTTCTGGCTAAATAAAAGCTGTTGCAATGATATTTCCATGCTGAACTGAGTTGTCTGGCTCAAATATGAAGGCAAACCCACTTTCCTTTCAGTATTTTGCTGCATTGGCAGAAACAGGCATATTTGCTCATTCGGCCTGAAAATGCTTTTAAGCGCATAAAAACTTACACTCTTGATTTCTGGCTAAATAAAAGCTGTTGCTAATGATATTTCCATGCTGAACTGAGTTGTTCTGGCTCAAATATGAAGGCAAACCCACTTTCCTTTCAGTATTTTGCTGCATTTGGCAGAAACAGCATATTTGCTCATTCGGCCTGAAATGCTTTTAAGCGCATAAAAACTTACACTCTTGATTTCTGGCTAAATAAAAGCTGTTGCAATGATATTTCCCATGCTGAACTGAGTTGTTCTGGCTCAAATATGAAGGCAAACCCACTTTCCTTTCAGTATTTTGCTGCATTTGGCAGAACAGGCATATTGCTCATTCGGCCTGAAAAATGCTTTTAAGCGACATAAAAACTTACACTCTTGATTTCTGGCTAAATAAAAGCTGTTGCAATGATATTTCCATGCTGAACTGAGTTGTTCTGGCTCAAATATGAAGGCAAACCCACTTTCCTTTCAGTATTTTGCTGCATTTGGCAGAAATCAGGCTCATATTCGGCCTGAAAATGCTTTTAAGCGCATAAAAACTTACACTCTTGATTTCTGGCTAAATAAAAGCTGTTGCAATGATATTTCCATGCTGAACTGAGTTGTTCTGGCTCAATTATGAAGGCAAACCCACTTTCCTTTCAGTATTTTGCTGCATTTGGCAGAAACAGGCATATTTGCTCATTCGGCCTGAAAATGCTTTTAAGCGCATAAAAACTTACACTCTTCTTGATTTCTGGCTAAATAAAAGCTGTTGCAATGATAATTCCATGCTGAACTGAGTTGTTCTGGCTCAAATATGAAGGCAAACCCACTTTCCTTTCAGTAATTTTGCTGCATTTGGCAGAAACAGGCATATTTGCTCATTCGGCCTGAAAATGCTTTTAAGCGCATAAAAACTTACACTCTTGATTTCTGGCTAAATAAAAGCTGTTGCAATGATATTTCCATGCTGAACTGAGTGTGTTCTGGCTCAAATATGAAGGCAAACCCACTTTCCTTTCAGTATTTTGCTGCATTTGGCAGAAACATTTGCTCATTCGGCCTGAAAATGCTTTTAAGCGCATAAAAACTTACACTCTTGATTTCTGGCTAAATAAAAGCTGTTGCAATGATATTTCCATGCTGAACTGAGTTGTTCTGGCTCAAATATGAAGGCAAACCCACTTTCCTTTCAAGTATTTTGCTGCATTTGGCAGAAACAGCATTGCTCATTCGGCCTGAAAATGCTTTTAAGCGCATAAAAACTTACACTCTTGATTTCTGGCTAAATAAAAGCTGTTGCAATGTATTTTCCATGCTGAACTGAGTTGTTCTGGCTCAAATATGAAGGCAAACCCACTTTCCTTTCAGTATTTTGCTGCATTTGGCAGAAACAGGCATATTTGCTCATTCGGCCTGAAAATGCTTTTAAGCGCATAAAAACTTACACTCTTGATTTCTGGCTAAATAAAAGCTGTTGCAATGATATTTCCATGCTGAACTGAGTTGTTCTGGCTCAAATATGAAGGCAAACCCACTTTCCTTTCAGTATTTTGCTGCATTTGCAGAAACAGGCATATTTGCTCATTCGGCCTGAAGAATGCTTTAAGCGCATAAAAACTTACACTCTTGATTTCTGGCTAAATAAAAGCTGTTGCAATGATATTTCCATGCTGAACTGAGTTGTTCTGGCTCAAATATGAAGGCAAACCCACTTTCCTTTCAGTATTTTGCTGCATTTGGCAGAAACGCAATTGCTCATTCGGCCTGAAAATGCTTTTAAGCGCATAAAAACTTACACTCTTGATTTCTGGCTAAATAAAAGCTGTTGCAATGATATTTCCATGCTGAACTGAGTTGTTCTGGCTCAAATATGAAGGCAAACCCACTTTCCTTTCAGTATTTTGCTGCATTTGGCAGAAACAGGCATATTTGCTCATTTCGGCCTGAAAATGCTTTTAAGCGCATAAAAACTACACTCTTGATTTCTGGCTAAATAAAAGCTGTTGCAATGATATTTCCATGCTGAACTGAGTTGTTCTGGCTCAAATATGAAGGCAAACCCACTTTCCTTTCAGTATTTTGCTGCTATTTGGCAGAATCAGGCATATTGCTCGTTGCCTGAAAATGCTTTTAAGCGCATAAAAACTTACACTCTTGATTTCTGGCTAAATAAAAGCTGTTGCAATGATATTTCCATGCTGAACTGAGTTGTTCTGGCTCAAATATGAAGGCAAACCCACTTTCCTTTCAGTATTTTGCTGCATTTGGCAGAAACAGGCATATTTGCTCATTCGGCCTGAAAATGCTTTTAAGCGCATAAAAACTTACACTCTTGATTTCTGGCTAAATAAAAGCTGTTGCAATGATATTTCCATGCTGAACTGAGTTGTTCTGGCTCAAATATGAAGGCAAACCCACTTTCCTTTCAGTATTTTGCTGCATTTGGCAGAATCAGGCATATTTGCTCATTCGGCCTGAAAAATGCTTGTTAAGCGCATAAAAACTTACACTCTTGATTTCTGGCTAAATAAAAGCTGTTGCAATGATATTTCCATTGCTGAACTGAGTTGTTCTGGCTCAAGATATGAAGGCAAACCCACTTTCCTTTCAGTATTTTGCTGCATTTGGCAGAACAGGCATATTTGCTCATTTCGGCCTGAAAATGCTTTTAAGCGCATAAAAACTTTCACTCTTGATTTCTGGCTAAATAAAAGCTGTTGCAATGATATTTCCATGCTGAATCTGAGTTGTTCTGGCTCAAATATGAAGGCAAACCCACTTTCCTTTCAGTATTTTGCTGCATTTGTGGCAGAAACAGCATATTTGCTCATTCGGCCTGAAAATGCTCTTTAAGCGCATAAAAACTTACACTCTGATTTCTGGCTAAATAAAAAGCTGTTGCAATGATAATTTCCATGCTGAACTGAGTTGTTCTGGCTCAAATATGAAGGCAAACCCACTTTCCTTTCAGTATTTTGCTGCATTTGGCAGAAACAGGCATATTTGCTCATTCGGTCCTGAAAATGCTTTTAAGCGCATAAAAAACTTAACACTCTTGATTTCTGGCTAAATAAAAGCTGCTTGCAATGATATTTCCATGCTGAACTGAGTTGTTCTGGCTCAAATATGAAGGCAAACCCACTTTCCTTTCAGTATTTTGCTGCATTTGGCAGAAAACAGGCATATTTGCTCATTCGTCTGAAAATGCTTTTAAGCGCATAAAAAACTTACACTCTTGATTTCTGGCTAAATAAAAGCTGTTGCAATGATATTTCCATGCTGAACTGAGTTGTTCTGGCTCAAATATGAAGGCAAACCCACTTTCCTTTCAGTATTTTGCTGCATTTGGCAGAAACAGGCATATTTGCTCATTCGGCCTGAAAATGCTTTTAAGCGCATAAAAACTTACACTCTTGATTTCTGGCTAAATAAAAGCTGTTGCAATGATATTTCCATGCTGAACTGAGTTGTTCTGGCTCAATATATGAAGGCAAACCCACTTTCCTTTCAGTATTTTGCTGCATTTGGCAGAAACAGGCATATTTGCTCATTCGGCCTGAAAATGCTTTTAAGCGCATAAAAACTTACACTCTTGATTTCTGGCTAAATAAAAGCTGTTGCAATGATATTTCCATGCTGAACTGAGTTGTTCTGGCTCAAATATGAAGGCAAACCCACTTTCCTTTCAGTATTTTGCTGCATTTGGCAGAAATCAGGCATATTTGCTCATTCGGCCTGAAAATGCTTTTAAGCGCATAAAAACTTACACTCTTGATTTCTGGCTAAATAAAAGCTGTTGCACATGATATTTCCATGCTGAACTGAGTTGTTCTGGCTCAAATATGAAGGCAAACCCACTTTCCTTTCAGTATTTTGCTGCATTTGGCAGAAACAGGCATATTTGCTCATTCGGCCTGAAAATGCTTTTAAGCGCATAAAAACTTACACTCTTGATTTCTGGCTAAATAAAAGCTGTTGCAATGATATTTCCATGCTGAACTGAGTTGTTCTGGCTCAAATATGAAGGCAAACCCACTTTCCTTTCAGTATTTTGCTGCATTTGGCAGAAACAGGCATATTTGCTCATTCGGCCTGAAAATGCTTTAAGCGCATAAAAACTTACACTCTTGATTTCTGGCTAAATAAAAGCTGTTGCAATGATATTTCCATGCTGAACTGAGTTGTTCTGGCTCAAATATGAAGGCAAACCCACTTTCCTTTCAGTATTTTGCTGCATTTGGCAGAAACAGGCATATTTGCTCATTCGGCCTGAAAATGCTTTTAAGCGCATAAAAACTTACACTCTTGATTTCTGGCTAAATAAAAGCTGTTGCAATGATATTTCCATGCTGAACTGAGTTGTTCTGGCTCAAATATGAAGGCAAACCCACTTTCCTTTCAGTATTTTGCTGCATTTGGCAGAAACAGGCATATTTGCTCATTCGGCCTGAAAATGCTTTAAGCGCATAAAAACTTACACTCTTGATTTCTGGCTAAATAAAAGCTGTTGCAATGATATTTCCATGCTGAACTGAGTTGTTCTGGCTCAAATATGAAGGCAAACCACTTTCCTTTCAGTATTTTGCTGCATTTGGCAGAAAATGCATATTGCTCATTCGTGCCTGAAAATGCTTTTAAGCGCATAAAAACTTACACTCTTGATTCTGGCTAAAAAAAGCTGTTGCAATATGATATTCATGCTGAACTGAGTTGTTCTGGCTCAAATATGAAGGCAAACCCACTTTCCTTTCAGTATTTTGCTGCATTTGGCAGAAACAGGCATATTTGCTCATTCGGCCTGAAAATGCTTTTAAGCGCATAAAAACTTACACTCTTGATTTCTGGCTAAATTAAAAGCTGTTGCAATGATATTTCCATGCTGAACTGAGTTGTTCTGGCTCAAATATGAAGGCAAACCCACTTTCCTTTCAGTATTTTGCTGCATTTGGCAGAAACAGGCATATTTGCTCATTCGGCCTGAAAATGCTTTTAAGCGCATAAAAACTTACACTCTTGATTTCTGGCTAAATAAAAGCTGTTGCAATGATATTTCCATGCTGAACTGAGTTGTTCTGGCTCAAATATGAAGGCAAACCCACTTTCCTTTCAGTATTTTGCTGCATTTGGCAGAAACAGGCATATTTGCTCATTCGGCCTGAAAATGCTTTTAAGCGCATAAAAACTTACACTCTTGATTTCTGGCTAAATAAAAGCTTGTTGCAATGATATTTCCATGCTGAACTGAGTTGTTCTGGCTCAAATATGAAGGCAAACCCACTTTCCTTTCAGTATTTTGCTGCATTTGGCAGAAACAGGCATATTTGCTCATTCGGCCTGAAAATGCTTCTTAAGCGCATAAAAACTTACACTCTTGATTTCTGGCTAAATAAAAGCTGTTGCAATGATATTTCCATGCTGAACTGAGTTGTTCTGGCTCAAATATGAAGGCAAACCCACTTTCCTTTCAGTATTTTGCTGCATTTGGCAGAAACAGGCATATTTGCTCATTCGGCCTGAAAATGCTTTTAAGCGCATAAAAACTTACACTCTTGATTTCTGGCTAAATAAAAGCTGTTGCAATGATATTTCCATGCTGAACTGAGTTGTTCTGGCTCAAATATGAAGGCAAACCCACTTTCCTTTCAGTATTTTGCTGCATTTGGCAGAAACAGGCATATTGCTCATTCGGCCTGAAAATGCTTTTAAGCGCATAAAAACTTACACTCTTGATTTCTGGCTAAATAAAAGCTGTTGCAATGATATTTCCATGCTGAACTGAGTTGTTCTGGCTCAAATATGAAGGCAAACCCACTTTCCTTTCAGTATTTTGCTGCATTTGGCAGAAAGCAGCTCATTCGGCCTGAAAATGCTTTTAAGCGCATAAAAACTTACACTCTTGATTTCTGGCTAAATAAAAGCTGTTGCAATTGATATTTCCATGCTGAACTGAGTTGTTCTGGCTCAAATATGAAGGCAAACCCACTTTCCTTTCAGTATTTTGCTGCATTTGGCAGAAAACAGGCATATTTGCTCATTCGGCCTGAAAATGCTTTTAAGCGCATAAAAACTTACACTCTTGATTTCTGGCTAAATAAAAGCTGTTGCAATGATATTTCCATGCTGAACTGAGTTGTTCTGGCTCAAATATGAAGGCAAACCCACTTTCCTTTCAGTATTTTGCTGCATTTGGCAGAAACAGGCATATTTGCTCATTCGGCCTGAAAATGCTTTTAAGCGCATAAAAACTTACACTCTTGATTTCTGGCTAAATAAAAAGCTGTTGCAATGATATTTCCATGCTGAACTGAGTTGTTCTGGCTCAAATATGAAGGCAAACCCACTTTCCTTTCAGTATTTTGCTGCATTTGGCAGAAACAGGCATATTTGCTCATTCGGCCTGAAAATGCTTTTAAGCGCATAAAAACTTACACTCTTGATTTCTGGCTAAATAAAAGCTGTTGCAATGATATTTCCATGCTGAACTGAGTTGTTCTGGCTCAAATATGAAGGCAAACCCACTTTCCTTTCAGTATTTTGCTGCATTTGGCAGAAACAGCATCTCATTCGGCCTGAAAATGCTTTTAAGCGCATAAAAACTTACACTCTTGATTTCTGGCTAAATAAAAGCTGTTGCAATGATATTTCCATGCTGAACTGAGTTGTTCTGGCTCAAATATGAAGGCAAACCCACTTTCCTTTCAGTATTTTGCTGCATTTGGCAGAAACAGGCATATTTGCTCATTCGGCCTGAAATGCTTTTAAGCGCATAAAAACTTACACTCTTGATTTCTGGCTAAATAAAAGCTGTTGCAATGATATTTCCATGCTGAACTGAGTTGTTCTGGCTCAAATATGAAGGCAAACCCACTTTCCTTTCAGTATTTTGCTGCATTTGGCAGAAACAGGCATATTTGCTCATTCGGCCTGAAAATGCTTTTAAGCGCATAAAAACTTACACTCTTGATTTCTGGCTAAATAAAAGCTGTTGCAATGATATTTCCATGCTGAACTGAGTTGTTCTGGCTCAAATATGAAGGCAAACCCACTTTCCTTTCAGTATTTTGCTGCATTTGGCAGAAACAGGCATATTTGCTCATTCGGCCTGAAAATGCTTTTAAGCGCATAAAAACTTACACTCTTGATTTCTGGCTAAATAAAAGCTGTTGCAATGATATTTCCATGCTGAACTGAGTTGTTCTGGCTCAAATATGAAGGCAAAACCCACTTTCCTTTCAGTATTTTGCTGCATTTGGCAGAATCAGCTCATTCGGCCTGAAAATGCTTTTAAGCGCATAAAAACTTACACTCTTGATTTCTGAGCTAAATAAAAGCTGTTGCAATGATATTTCCATGCTGAACTGAGTTGTTCTGGCTCAAATATGAAGGCAAACCCACTTTCCTTTCAGTATTTTGCTGCATTTGGCAGAAACAGGCATATTTGCTCATTCGGCCTGAAAATGCTTTTAAGCGCATAAAAACTTACACTCTTGATTCTGGCTAAATAAAAGCTGTTGCAATGATATTTCCATGCTGAACTGAGTTGTTCTGGCTCAAATATGAAGGCAAACCCACTTTCCTTTCAGTATTTTGCTGCATTTGGCAGAAACAGGCATTTGCTCATTCGGCCTGAAAATGCTTTTAAGCGCATAAAAACTTACACTCTTGATTTCTGGCTAAATAAAAGCTGTTGCAATGATATTTCCATGCTGAACTGAGTTGTTCTGGCTCAAATATGAAGGCAAACCCACTTTCCTTTCAGTATTTTGCTGCATTTGGCAGAACAGGCATATTTGCTCATTCGGCCTGAAAATGCTTTTAAGCGCATAAAAACTTACACTCTTGATTTCTGGCTAAATAAAAGCTGTTGCAATGATATTTCCATGCTGAACTGAGTTGTTCTGGCTCAAATATGAAGGCAAACCCACTTTCCTTTCAGTATTTTGCTGCATTTGGCAGAAACAGGCATATTTGCTCATTCGGCCTGAAAATGCTTTTAAGCGCATAAAAACTTACACTCTTGATTTCTGGCTAAATAAAAGCTGTTGCAATGATATTTCCATGCTGAACTGAGTTGTTCTGGCTCAAATATGAAGGCAAACCCACTTTCCTTTCAGTATTTTGCTGCATTTGGCAGAAACAGGCATATTTGCTCATTCGGTCCTGAAAATGCTTTTAAGCGCATAAAAACTTACACTCTTGATTTCTGGCTAAATAAAAGCTGTTGCAATGATATTTCATGCTGAACTGAGTTGTTCTGGCTCAAATATGAAGGCAAACCCACTTTCCTTTCAGTATTTTGCTGCATTTGGCAGAAACAGGCATATTTGCTCATTCGGCCTGAAAATGCTTTTAAGCGCATAAAAACTTACACTCTTGATTTCTGGCTAAATAAAAGCTGTTGCAATGATGTTTCCATGCTGAACTGAGTTGTTCTGGCTCAAATATGAAGGCAAAACCCACTTTCCTTTCAGTATTTTGCTGCATTTGGCAGAAACAGGCATATTTGCTCATTCGGCCTGAAAATGCTTTTAAGCGCATAAAAACTTACACTCTTGATTTCTGGCTAAATAAAAGCTGTTGCAATGATATTTCCATGCTGAACTGAGTTGTTCTGGCTCAAATATGAAGGCAAAACCCACTTCTTTCAGTATTTTGCTGCATTTGGCAGAAATCAGCTCATTCGGCTGAAATGCTTTTAAGCGCATAAAAACTTACACTCTTGATTTCTGACTATATAAAAGCTGTTGCAATGATATTTCCATGCTGAACTGAGTTGTTCTGGCTCAAATATGAAAGGCAAACCCACTTTCCTTTCAGTATTTTGCTGCATTTGGCAGAAACAGGCATATTTGCTCATTCGGCCTGAAAATGCTTTTAAGCGCATAAAAACTTACACTCTTGATTTCTGGCTAAATAAAAGCTGTTGCAATGATATTTCCATGCTGAACTGAGTTGTTCTGGCTCAAATATGAAGGCAAACCCACTTTCCTTTCAGTATTTTGCTGCATTTGGCAGAAACAGGCATATTTGCTCATTCGGCTGAAAATGCTTTAAGCGCATAAAAACTTACACTCTTGATTTCTGGCTAAATAAAAGCTGTTGCAATGATATTTCCATGCTGAACTGAGTTGTTCTGGCTCAAATATGAAGGCAAAACCCACTTTCCTTTCAGTATTTTGCTGCATTTGGCAGAAACAGCAATTGCTCATTCGGCCTGAAAATGCTTTTAAGCGCATAAAAACTTACACTCTTGATTTCTGCTAAATAAAAGCTGTTGCAATGATATTTCCATGCTGAACTGAGTTGTTCTGGCTCAAATATGAAGGCAAACCCACTTTCCTTTCAGTATTTTGCTGCATTTGGCAGAAATCAGCTCATTCGGCCTGAAAATGCTTTTAAGCACATAAAAACTTACACTCTTGATTTCTGGCTAAATAAAAGCTGTTGCAATGATATTTCCATGCTGAACTGAGTTGTTCTGGCTCAAATATGAAGGCAAACCCACTTTCCTTTCAGTATTTTGCTGCATTTGGCAGAAATCAGCTCATTCGGCCTGAAAATGCTTTTTAAGCACATAAAAACTTACACTCTTGATTTCTGGCTAAATAAAAGCTGTTGCAATGATATTTCCATGCTGAACTGAGTTGTTCTGGCTCAAATATGAAGGCAAACCCACTTTCCTTTCAGTATTTTGCTGCATTTGGCAGAAACAGGCATATTTGCTCATTCGGCCTGAAAATGCTTTTAAGCGCATAAAAACTTACACTCTTGATTTCTGGCTAAATAAAGCTGTTGCAATGATATTTCCATGCTGAACTGAGTTGTTCTTGCTCAAATATGAAGGCAAACCCACTTTCCTTTCAGTATTTTGCTGCATTTGGCAGAAACAGGCATATTTGCTCATTCGGCCTGAAAATGCTTTTTAAGCGCATAAAAACTTACACTCTTGATTTCTGGCTAAATAAAAGCTGTTGCAATGATATTTCCATGCTGAACTGAGTTGTTCTGGCTCAAATATGAAGGCAAACCCACTTTCCTTTCAGTATTTTGCTGCATTTGGCAGAAACAGGCATATTTGCTCATTCGGCCTGAAAATGCTTTTTAAGCGCATAAAAACTTACACTCTTGATTTTTGGCTAAATAAAAGCTGTTGCAATGATATTTCCATGCTGAACTGAGTTGTTCTGGCTCAAATATGAAGGCAAACCCACTTTCCTTTCAGTATTTTGCTGCATTTGGCAGAAACAGGCATATTTGCTCATTCGGCCTGAAAATGCTTTTAAGCGCATAAAAACTTACACTCTTGATTTCTGGCTAAATAAAAGCTGTTGCCAATGATATTTCCATGCTGAACTGAGTTGTTCTGGCTCAAATATGAAGGCAAACCCACTTTCCTTTCAGTATTTTGCTGCATTTGGCAGAAATCAGCTCATTCGGCCTGAAAATGCTTTTAAGCGCATAAAAACTTACACTCTTGATTTCTGGCTAAATAAAAGCTGTTGCAATGATATTTCCATGCTGAACTGAGTTGTTCTGGCTCAAATATGAAGGCAAACCCACTTTCCTTTCAGTATTTTGCTGCATTTGGCAGAAACAGCATATTTGCTCATTCGGCCTGAAAATGCTTTTAAGCGCATAAAAACTTACACTCTTGATTTCTGGCTAAATAAAAGCTGTTGCAATGATATTTCCATGCTGAACTGAGTTGTTCTGGCTCAAATATGAAGGCAAAACCCACTTTCCTTTCAGTATTTTGCTGCATTTGGCAGAAACAGGCATATTTTGCTCATTCGGCCTGAAAATGCTTTTAAGCGCATAAAAACTTACACTCTTGATTTCTGGCTAAATAAAAGCTGTTGCAATGATATTTCCATGCTGAAACTGAGTTGTTCTGGCTCAAATATGAAGGCAAACCCACTTTCCTTTCAGTATTTTGCTGCATTTGGCAGAAACAGGCATATTGCTCATTCGGCCTGAAAATGCTTTTAAGCGCATAAAAACTTACACTCTTGATTTCTGGCTAAATAAAAGCTGTTGCAATGATATTGTCCATGCTGAACTGAGTTGTTCTGGCTCAAATATGAAGGCAAACCCACTTTCCTTTCAGTATTTTGCTGCATTTGGCAGAAAACAGGCATATTTGCTCATTCGGCCTGAAAATGCTTTTAAGCGCATAAAAACTTTACACTCTTGATTTCTGGCTAAATAAAAGCTGTTGCAATGATATTTCCATGCTGAACTGAGTTGTTCTGGCTCAAATATGAAGGCAAACCCACTTTCCTTTCAGTATTTTGCTGCATTTGGCAGAACTGGCATATTTGCTCATTCGGCCTGAAAATGCTTTTAAGCGCATAAAACTTACACTCTTGATTTCTGGCTAAATAAAAGCTGTTGCAATGATATTTCCATGCTGAAACTGAGTTGTTCTGGCTCAAATATGAAGGCAAACCCACTTTCCTTTCAGTATTTTGCTGCATTTGGCAGAAACAGGCATATTTGCTCATTCGGCCTGAAAATGCTTTTAAGCGCATAAAAACTTACACTCTTGATTTCTGGCTAAATAAAAGCTGTTGCAATGATATTTCCATGCTGAACTGAGTTGTTCTGGCTCAAATATGAAGGCAAAAACCCACTTTCCTTTCAGTATTTTGCTGCATTTGGCAGAAAATAGCTCATTTGGCCTGAAATGCTTTTAAGCACATAAAAACTTACACTCTTGATTTCTGGCTAAATAAAAGCTGTTGCAATGATATTTCCATGCTGAACTGAGTTGTTCTGGCTCAAATATGAAGGCAAACCCACTTTCCTTTCAGTATTTTGCTGCATTTGGCAGAAACAGGCATATTTGCTCATTCGGCCTGAAAATGCTTTTAAGCGCATAAAAACTTACACTCTTGATTTCTGGCTAAATAAAAGCTGTTGCAATGATAATTCCATGCTAAACTGAGTTGTTCTGGCTCAAATATGAAGGCAAACCCACTTTCCTTTCAGTATTTTGCTGCATTTGGCAGAAATCAGCTCATTCGGTTCCTGAAAATGCTTTTAAGCGCATAAAAACTTACACTCTTGATTTCTGGCTAAATAAAAGCTGTTGCAATTGATATTTCCATGCTGAACTGAGGTGTTCTGGCTCAAATATGAAGGCAAACCCACTTTCCTTTCAGTATTTTGCTGCATTTGGCAGAAACAGGCATATTTGCTCATTCGGCCTGAAAAATGCTTTTAAGCGCATAAAAACTTACACTCTTGATTTCTGGCTAAATAAAAGCTGTTGCAATGATATTTCCATGCTGAACTGAGTTGTTCTGGCTCAAATATGAAGGCAAACCCACTTTCCTTTCAGTATTTTGCTGCATTTGGCAGAAACAGGCATATTTGCTCATTCGGCCTGAAAATGCTTTTAAGCGCATAAAAACTTACACTCTTGATTTCTGGCTAAATAAAAGCTGTTGCAATGATATTTCCATGCTGAACTGAGTTGTTCTGGCTCAAATATGAAGGCAAACCCACTTTCCTTTCAGTATTTTGCTGCATTTGGCAGAAACAGGCATATTTGCTCATTCGGCCTGAAAATGCTTTTAAGCGCATAAAAACTTACACTCTTGATTTCTGGCTAAATAAAAGCTGTTGCAATGATATTTCCATGCTGAACTGAGTTGTTCTGGCTCAAATATGAAGGCAAACCCACTTTCCTTTCAGTATTTTGCTGCATTTGGCAGAAACAGGCATATTTGCTCATTCGGCCTGAAAATGCTTTTAAGCGCATAAAAACTTACACTCTTGATTTCTGGCTAAATAAAAGCTGTTGCAATGATATTTCCATGCTGAACTGAGTTGTTCTGGCTCAAATATGAAGGCAAACCCACTTTCCTTTCAGTATTTTGCTGCATTTGGCAGAAACAGGCATATTTGCTCATTCGGCCTGAAAATGCTTTTAAGCGCATAAAAACTTACACTCTTGATTTCTGGCTAAATAAAAGCTGTTGCAATGATGTTTCCATGCTGAACTGAGTTGTTCTGGCTCAAATATGAAGGCAAACCCACTTTCCTTTCAGTATTTTGCTGCATTTGGCAGAAACAGGCATATTTGCTCATTCGGCCTGAAAATGCTTTTAAGCGCATAAAAACTTACACCCTTGATTTCTGGCTAAATAAAAGCTGTTGCAATGATATTTCCATGCTGAACTGAGTTGTTCTGGCTCAAATATGAAGGCAAAAACCCACTTTCCTTTCAGTATTTTGCTGCATTTGGCAGAAATCAGCTCATTCGGCCTGAAAATGCTTTTAAGCGCATAAAAACTTACACTCTTGATTTCTGACTATATAAAAGCTGTTGCAATGATATTTCCATGCTGAACTGAGTTGTTCTGGCTCAAATATGAAGGCAAACCCACTTTCCTTTCAGTATTTTGCTGCATTTGGCAGAAACAGGCATATTTGCTCATTCGGCCTGAAAATGCTTTTAAGCGCATAAAAACTTACACTCTTGATTTCTGGCTAAATAAAAGCTGTTGCAATGATATTTCCATGCTGAACTGAGTTGTTCTGGCTCAAATATGAAGGCAAACCCACTTTCCTTTCAGTATTTTGCTGCATTTGGCAGAAACAGGCATATTTGCTCATTCGGCCTGAAAATGCTTTTAAGCGCATAAAAACTTACACTCTTGATTTCTGGCTAAATAAAAGCTGTTGCAATGATATTTCCATGCTGAACTGAGTTGTTCTGGCTCAAATATGAAGGCAAACCCACTTTCCTTTCAGTATTTTGCTGCATTTGGCAGAAATCAGCTCATTCGGCCTGAAAATGCTTTTAAGCACATAAAAACTTACACTCTTGATTTCTGGCTAAATAAAAGCTGTTGCAATGATATTTCCATGCTGAACTGAGTTGTTCTGGCTCAAATATGAAGGCAAACCCACTTTCCTTTCAGTATTTTGCTGCATTTGGCAGAAATCAGCTCATTCGGCCTGAAAATGCTTTTAAGCACATAAAAACTTACACTCTTGATTTCTGGCTAAATAAAAGCTGTTGCAATGATATTTCCATGCTGAACTGAGTTGTTCTGGCTCAAATATGAAGGCAAACCCACTTTCCTTTCAGTATTTTGCTGCATTTGGCAGAAACAGGCATATTTGCTCATTCGGCCTGAAAATGCTTTTAAGCGCATAAAAACTTACACTCTTGATTTCTGGCTAAATAAAAGCTGTTGCAATGATATTTCCATGCTGAACTGAGTTGTTCTGGCTCAAATATGAAGGCAAACCCACTTTCCTTTCAGTATTTTGCTGCATTTGGCAGAAACAGGCATATTTGCTCATTCGGCCTGAAAATGCTTTTAAGCGCATAAAAACTTACACTCTTGATTTCTGGCTAAATAAAAGCTGTTGCAATGATATTTCCATGCTGAACTGAGTTGTTCTGGCTCAAATATGAAGGCAAACCCACTTTCCTTTCAGTATTTTGCTGCATTTGGCAGAAACAGGCATATTTGCTCATTCGGCCTGAAAATGCTTTTAAGCGCATAAAAACTTACACTCTTGATTTTTGGCTAAATAAAAGCTGTTGCAATGATATTTCCATGCTGAACTGAGTTGTTCTGGCTCAAATATGAAGGCAAACCCACTTTCCTTTCAGTATTTTGCTGCATTTGGCAGAAACAGGCATATTTGCTCATTCGGCCTGAAAATGCTTTTAAGCGCATAAAAACTTACACTCTTGATTTCTGGCTAAATAAAAGCTGTTGCAATGATATTTCCATGCTGAACTGAGTTGTTCTGGCTCAAATATGAAGGCAAACCCACTTTCCTTTCAGTATTTTGCTGCATTTGGCAGAAATCAGCTCATTCGGCCTGAAAATGCTTTTAAGCGCATAAAAACTTACACTCTTGATTTCTGGCTAAATAAAAGCTGTTGCAATGATATTTCCATGCTGAACTGAGTTGTTCTGGCTCAAATATGAAGGCAAACCCACTTTCCTTTCAGTATTTTGCTGCATTTGGCAGAAACAGGCATATTTGCTCATTCGGCCTGAAAATGCTTTTAAGCGCATAAAAACTTACACTCTTGATTTCTGGCTAAATAAAAGCTGTTGCAATGATATTTCCATGCTGAACTGAGTTGTTCTGGCTCAAATATGAAGGCAAACCCACTTTCCTTTCAGTATTTTGCTGCATTTGGCAGAAACAGGCATATTTGCTCATTCGGCCTGAAAATGCTTTTAAGCGCATAAAAACTTACACTCTTGATTTCTGGCTAAATAAAAGCTGTTGCAATGATATTTCCATGCTGAACTGAGTTGTTCTGGCTCAAATATGAAGGCAAACCCACTTTCCTTTCAGTATTTTGCTGCATTTGGCAGAAACAGGCATATTTGCTCATTCGGCCTGAAAATGCTTTTAAGCGCATAAAAACTTACACTCTTGATTTCTGGCTAAATAAAAGCTGTTGCAATGATATTTCCATGCTGAACTGAGTTGTTCTGGCTCAAATATGAAGGAAAACCCACTTTCCTTTCAGTATTTTGCTGCATTTGGCAGAAACAGGCATATTTGCTCATTCGGCCTGAAAATGCTTTTAAGCGCATAAAAACTTACACTCTTGATTTCTGGCTAAATAAAAGCTGTTGCAATGATATTTCCATGCTGAACTGAGTTGTTCTGGCTCAAATATGAAGGCAAACCCACTTTCCTTTCAGTATTTTGCTGCATTTGGCAGAAACAGGCATATTTGCTCATTCGGCCTGAAAATGCTTTTAAGCGCATAAAAACTTACACTCTTGATTTCTGGCTAAATAAAAGCTGTTGCAATGATATTTCCATGCTGAACTGAGTTGTTCTGGCTCAAATATGAAGGCAAACCCACTTTCCTTTCAGTATTTTGCTGCATTTGGCAGAAACAGGCATATTTGCTCATTCGGCCTGAAAATGCTTTTAAGCGCATAAAAACTTACACTCTTGATTTCTGGCTAAATAAAAGCTGTTGCAATGATATTTCCATGCTGAACTGAGTTGTTCTGGCTCAAATATGAAGGCAAACCCACTTTCCTTTCAGTATTTTGCTGCATTTGGCAGAAATCAGCTCATTCGGCCTGAAAATGCTTTTAAGCACATAAAAACTTACACTCTTGATTTCTGGCTAAATAAAAGCTGTTGCAATGATATTTCCATGCTGAACTGAGTTGTTCTGGCTCAAATATGAAGGCAAATCCACTTTCCTTTCAGTATTTTGCTGCATTTGGCAGAAACAGGCATATTTGCTCATTCGGCCTGAAAATGCTTTTAAGCGCATAAAAACTTACACTCTTGATTTCTGGCTAAATAAAAGCTGTTGCAATGATATTTCCATGCTGAACTGAGTTGTTCTGGCTCAAATATGAAGGCAAACCCACTTTCCTTTCAGTATTTTGCTGCATTTGGCAGAAATCAGCTCTGTCGGCCTGAAAATGCTTTTAAGCACATAAAAACTTACACTCTTGATTTCTGGCTAAATAAAAGCTGTTGCAATGATATTTCCATGCTGAACTGAGTTGTTCTGGCTCAAATATGAAGGCAAACCCACTTTCCTTTCAGTATTTTGCTGCATTTGGCAGAAACAGGCATATTTGCTCATTCGGCCTGAAAATGCTTTTAAGCGCATAAAAACTTACACTCTTGATTTCTGGCTAAATAAAAGCTGTTGCAAGGATATTTCAATGCTGAACTGAGTTGTTCTGGCTCAAATATGAAGGCAAACCCACTTTCCTTTCAGTATTTTGCTGCATTACGCAGAAACAGGCATATTTGCTCATTCGGCCTGAAAATGCTTTTAAGCGCATAAAAACTTACACTCTTGATTTCTGGCTAAATAAAAGCTGTTGCAATGATATTTCCATGCTGAACTGAGTTGTTCTGGCTCAAATATGAAGGCAAACCCACTTTCCTTTCAGTATTTTGCTGCATTTGGCAGAAATCAGCTCATTCGGCCTGAAAATGCTTTTAAGCACATAAAAACTTACACTCTTGATTTCTGGCTAAATAAAAGCTGTTGCAATGATATTTCAATGCTGAACTGAGTTGTTCTGGCTCAAATATGAAGGCAAACCCACTTTCCTTTCAGTATTTTGCTGCATTTGGCAGAAACAGGCATATTTGCTCATTCGGCCTGAAAATGCTTTTAAGCGCATAAAAACTTACACTCTTGATTTCTGGCTAAATAAAAGCTGTTGCAATGATATTTCCATGCTGAACTGAGTTGTTCTGGCTCAAATATGAAGGCAAACCCACTTTCCTTTCAGTATTTTGCTGCATTTGGCAGAAATCAGCTCATTCGGCCTGAAAATGCTTTTAAGCGCATAAAAACTTACACTCTTGATTTCTGGCTAAATAAAAGCTGTTGTAATGATATTTCCATGCTGAACTGAGTTGTTCTGGCTCAAATATGAAGGCAAACCCACTTTCCTTTCAGTATTTTGCTGCATTTGGCAGAAATCAGCTCATTCGGCCTGAAAATGCTTTTAAGCGCATAAAAACTTACACTCTTGATTTCTGGCTAAATAAAAGCTGTTGCAATGATATTTCCATGCTGAACTGAGTTGTTCTGGCTCAAATATGAAGGCAAACCCACTTTCCTTTCAGTATTTTGCTGCATTTGGCAGAAACAGGCATATTTGCTCATTCGGCCTGAAAATGCTTTTAAGCACATAAAAACTTACACTCTTGATTTCTGGCTAAATAAAAGCTGTTGCAATGATATTTCCATGCTGAACTGAGTTGTTCTGGCTCAAATATGAAGGCAAACCCACTTTCCTTTCAGTATTTTGCTGCATTTGGCAGAAACAGGCATATTTGCTCATTGGGCCTGAAAATGCTTTTAAGCACATAAAAACTTACACTCTTGATTTCTGGCTAAATAAAAGCTGTTGCAATGATATTTCCATGCTGAACTGAGTTGTTCTGGCTCAAATATGAAGGCAAACCCACTTTCCTTTCAGTATTTTGCTGCATTTGGCAGAAATCAGCTCATTCGGCCTGAAAATGCTTTTAAGCGCATAAAAACTTACACTCTTGATTTCTGGCTAAATAAAAGCTGTTGCAATGATATTTCCATGCTGAACTGAGTTGTTCTGGCTCAAATATGAAGGCAAACCCACTTTCCTTTCAGTATTTTGCTGCATTTGGCAGAAACAGGCATATTTGCTCATTCGGCCTGAAAATGCTTTTAAGCACATAAAAACTTACACTCTTGATTTCTGGCTAAATAAAAGCTCTTGCAATGATATTTCCATGCTGAACTGAGTTGTTATGGCTCAAATATGAAGGCAAACCCACTTTCCTTTCAGTATTTTGCTGCATTTGGCAGAAATCAGCTCATTCGGCCTGAAAATGCTTTTAAGCGCATAAAAACTTACACTCTTGATTTCTGGCTAAATAAAAGCTGTTGCAATGATATTTCCATGCTGAACTGAGTTGTTCTGGCTCAAATATGAAGGCAAACCCACTTTCCTTTCAGTATTTTGCTGCATTTGGCAGAAACAGGCATATTTGCTCATTCGGCCTGAAAATGCTTTTAAGCGCATAAAAACTTACACTCTTGATTTCTGGCTAAATAAAAGCTGTTGCAATGATATTTCCATGCTGAACTGAGTTGTTCTGGCTCAAATATGAAGGCAAACCCACTTTCCTTTCAGTATTTTGCTGCATTTGGCAGAAATCAGCTCATTCGGCCTGAAAATGCTTTTAAGCACATAAAAACTTACACTCTTGATTTCTGGCTAAATAAAAGCTGTTGCAATGATATTTCCATGCTGAACTGAGTTGTTCTGGCTCAAATATGAAGGCAAACCCACTTTCCTTTCAGTATTTTGCTGCATTACGCAGAAACAGGCATATTTGCTCATTCGGCCTGAAAATGCTTTTAAGCGCATAAAAACTTACACTCTTGATTTCTGGCTAAATAAAAGCTGTTGCAATGATATTTCCATGCTGAACTGAGTTGTTCTGGCTCAAATATGAAGGTAAACCCACTTTCCTTTCAGTACTTTGCTGCATTTGGCAGAAATCAGCTCATTCGGCCTGAAAATGCTTTTAAGCGCATAAAAACTTACACTCTTGATTTTTGGCTAAATAAAAGCTGTTGCAATGATATTTCCATGCTGAACTGAGTTGTTCTGGCTCAAATATGAAGGCAAACCCACTTTCCTTTCAGTATTTTGCTGCATTTGGCAGAAACAGGCATATTTGCTCATACGGCCTGAAAATGCTTTTAAGCGCATAAAAACTTACACTCTTGATTTCTGGCTAAATAAAAGCTGTTGCAATGATATTTCCATGCTGAACTGAGTTGTTCTGGCTCAAATATGAAGGCAAACCCACTTTCCTTTCAGTATTTTGCTGCATTTGGCAGAAACAGGCATATTTGCTCATTCGGCCTGAAAATGCATTTAAGCGCATAAAAAGTTACACTCTTGATTTCTGGCTAAATAAAAGCTGTTGTAATGATATTTCCATGCTGAACTGAGTTGTTCTGGCTCAAATATGAAGGCAAACCCACTTTCCTTTCAGTATTTTGCTGCATTTGGCAGAAATCAGCTCATTCGGCCTGAAAATGCTTTTAAGCGCATAAAAACTTACACTCTTGATTTCTGGCTAAATAAAAGCTGTTGCAATGATATTTCCATGCTGAACTGAGTTGTTCTGGCTCAAATATGAAGGCAAACCCACTTTCCTTTCAGTATTTTGCTGCATTTGGCAGAAACAGGCATATTTGCTCATTCGGCCTGAAAATGCTTTTAAGCACATAAAAACTTACACTCTTGATTTCTGGCTAAATAAAAGCTGTTGCAATGATATTTCCATGCTGAACTGAGTTTTTCTGGCTCAAATATGAAGGCAAACCCACTTTCCTTTCAGTATTTTGCTGCATTTGGCAGAAACAGGCATATTTGCTCATTCGGCCTGAAAATGCTTTTAAGCACATAAAAACTTACACTCTTGATTTCTGGCTAAATAAAAGCTGTTGCAATGATATTTCCATGCTGAACTGAGTTGTTCTGGCTCAAATATGAAGGCAAACCCACTTTCCTTTCAGTATTTTGCTGCATTTGGCAGAAATCAGCTCATTCGGCCTGAAAATGCTTTTAAGCGCATAAAAACTTACACTCTTGATTTCTGGCTAAATAAAAGCTGTTGCAATGATATTTCCATGCTGAACTGAGTTGTTCTGGCTCAAATATGAAGGCAAACCCACTTTCCTTTCAGTATTTTGCTGCATTTGGCAGAAACAGGCATATTTGCTCATTCGGCCTGAAAATGCTTTTAAGCACATAAAAACTTACACTCTTGATTTCTGGCTAAATAAAAGCTGTTGCAATGATATTTCCATGCTGAACTGAGTTGTTATGGCTCAAATATGAAGGCAAACCCACTTTCCTTTCAGTATTTTGCTGCATTTGGCAGAAATCAGCTCATTCGGCCTGAAAATGCTTTTAAGCGCATAAAAACTTACACTCTTGATTTCTGGCTAAATAAAAGCTGTTGCAATGATATTTCCATGCTGAACTGAGTTGTTCTGGCTCAAATATGAAGGCAAACCCACTTTCCTTTCAGTATTTTGCTGCATTTGGCAGAAACAGGCATATTTGCTCATTCGGCCTGAAAATGCTTTTAAGCGCATAAAAACTTACACTCTTGATTTCTGGCTAAATAAAAGCTGTTGCAATGATATTTCCATGCTGAACTGAGTTGTTCTGGCTCAAATATGAAGGCAAACCCACTTTCCTTTCAGTATTTTGCTGCATTTGGCAGAAATCAGCTCATTCGGCCTGAAAATGCTTTTAAGCACATAAAAACTTACACTCTTGATTTCTGGCTAAATAAAAGCTGTTGCAATGATATTTCCATGCTGAACTGAGTTGTTCTGTCTCAAATATGAAGGCAAACCCACTTTCCTTTCAGTATTTTGCTGCATTACGCAGAAACAGGCATATTTGCTCATTCGGCCTGAAAATGCTTTTAAGCGCATAAAAACTTACACTCTTGATTTCTGGCTAAATAAAAGCTGTTGCAATGATATTTCCATGCTGAACTGAGTTGTTCTGGCTCAAATATGAAGGTAAACCCACTTTCCTTTCAGTATTTTGCTGCATTTGGCAGAAATCAGCTCATTCGGCCTGAAAATGCTTTTAAGCGCATAAAAACTTACACTCTTGATTTTTGGCTAAATAAAAGCTGTTGCAATGATATTTCCATGCTGAACTGAGTTGTTCTGGCTCAAATATGAAGGCAAACCCACTTTCCTTTCAGTATTTTGCTGCATTTGGCAGAAACAGGCATATTTGCTCATACGGCCTGAAAATGCTTTTAAGCGCATAAAAACTTACACTCTTGATTTCTGGCTAAATAAAAGCTGTTGCAATGATATTTCCATGCTGAACTGAGTTGTTCTGGCTCAAATATGAAGGCAAACCCACTTTCCTTTCAGTATTTTGCTGCATTTGGCAGAAACAGGCATATTTGCTCATTCGGCCTGAAAATGCATTTAAGCGCATAAAAAGTTACACTCTTGATTTCTGGCTAAATAAAAGCTGTTGTAATGATATTTCCATGCTGAACTGAGTTGTTCTGGCTCAAATATGAAGGCAAACCCACTTTCCTTTCAGTATTTTGCTGCATTTGGCAGAAATCAGCTCATTCGGCCTGAAAATGCTTTTAAGCGCATAAAAAGTTACACTCTTGATTTCTGGCTAAATAAAAGCTGTTGTAATGATATTTCCATGCTGAACTGAGTTGTTCTGGCTCAAATATGAAGGCAAACCCACTTTCCTTTCAGTATTTTGCTGCATTTGGCAGAAATCAGCTCATTCGGCCTGAAAATGCTTTTAAGCGCATAAAAACTTACACTCTTGATTTCTGGCTAAATAAAAGCTGTTGCAATGATATTTCCATGCTGAACTGAGTTGTTCTGGCTCAAATATGAAGGCAAACCCACTTTCCTTTCAGTATTTTGCTGCATTTGGCAGAAACAGGCATATTTGCTCATACGGCCTGAAAATGCTTTTAAGCGCATAAAAACTTACACTCTTGATTTCTGGCTAAATAAAAGCTGTTGCAATGATATTTCCATGCTGAACTGAGTTGTTCTGGCTCAAATATGAAGGCAAACCCACTTTCCTTTCAGTATTTTGCTGCATTTGGCAGAAACAGGCATAATTGCTCATTCGGCCTGAAAATGCTTTTAAGCGCATAAAAACTTACACTCTTGATTTCTGGCTAAATAAAAGCTGTTGCAATGATATTTCCATGCTGAACTGAGTTGTTCTGGCTCAAATATGAAGGCAAACCCACTTTCCTTTCAGTATTTTGCTGCATTTGGCAGAAACAGGCATATTTGCTCATTCGGCCTGAAAATGCTTTTAAGCACATAAAAACTTACACTCTTGATTTCTGGCTAAATAAAAGCTGTTGCAATGATATTTCCATGCTGAACTGAGTTGTTCTGGCTCAAATATGAAGGCAAACCCACTTTCCTTTCAGTATTTTGCTGCATTTGGCAGAAATCAGCTCATTCGGCCTGAAAATGCTTTTAAGCGCATAAAAACTTACACTCTTGATTTCTGGCTAAATAAAAGCTGTTGCAATGATATTTCCATGCTGAACTGAGTTGTTCTGGCTCAAATATGAAGGCAAACCCACTTTCCTTTCAGTATTTTGCTGCATTTGGCAGAAACAGGCATATTTGCTCATTCGGCCTGAAAATGCATTTAAGCGCATAAAAAGTTACACTCTTGATTTCTGGCTAAATAAAAGCTGTTGTAATGATATTTCCATGCTGAACTGAGTTGTTCTGGCTCAAATATGAAGGCAAACCCACTTTCCTTTCAGTATTTTGCTGCATTTGGCAGAAATCAGCTCATTCGGCCTGAAAATGCTTTTAAGCGCATAAAAACTTACACTCTTGATTTCTGGCTAAATAAAAGCTGTTGCAATGATATTTCCATGCTGAACTGAGTTGTTCTGGCTCAAATATGAAGGCAAACCCACTTTCCTTTCAGTATTTTGCTGCATTTGGCAGAAACAGGCATATTTGCTCATTCGGCCTGAAAATGCTTTTAAGCACATAAAAACTTACACTCTTGATTTCTGGCTAAATAAAAGCTGTTGCAATGATATTTCCATGCTGAACCGAGTTGTTCTGGCTCAAATATGAAGGCAAACCCACTTTCCTTTCAGTATTTTGCTGCATTTGGCAGAAACAGGCATATTTGCTCATTCGGCCTGAAAATGCTTTTAAGCACATAAAAACTTACACTCTTGATTTCTGGCTAAATAAAAGCTGTTGCAATGATATTTCCATGCTGAACTGAGTTGTTCTGGCTCAAATATGAAGGCAAACCCACTTTCCTTTCAGTATTTTGCTGCATTTGGCAGAAATCAGCTCATTCGGCCTGAAAATGCTTTTAAGCGCATAAAAACTTACACTCTTGATTTCTGGCTAAATAAAAGCTGTTGCAATGATATTTCCATGCTGAACTGAGTTGTTCTGGCTCAAATATGAAGGCAAACCCACTTTCCTTTCAGTATTTTGCTGCATTTGGCAGAAACAGGCATATTTGCTCATTCGGCCTGAAAATGCTTTTAAGCATAAAAACTTACACTCTTGATTTCTGGCTAAATAAAAGCTGTTGCAATGATATTTCCATGCTGAACTGAGTTGTTCTGGCTCAAATATGAAGGCAAACCCACTTTCCTTTCAGTATTTTGCTGCATTTGGCAGAAATCAGCTCATTCGGCCTGAAAATGCTTTTAAGCGCATAAAAACTTACACTCTTGATTTCTGGCTAAATAAAAGCTGTTGCAATGATATTTCCATGCTGAACTGAGTTGTTCTGGCTCAAATATGAAGGCAAACCCACTTTCCTTTCAGTATTTTGCTGCATTTGGCAGAAACAGGCATATTTGCTCATTCGGCCTGAAAATTTCTTTAAGCGCATAAAAACTTACACTCTTGATTTCTGGCTAAATAAAAGCTGTTGCAATGATATTTCCATGCTGAACTGAGTTGTTCTGGCTCAAATATGAAGGCAAACCCACTTTCCTTTCAGTATTTTGCTGCATTTGGCAGAAACAGGCATATTTGCTCATTCGGCCTGAAAATGCTTTTAAGCGCATAAAAACTTACACTCTTGATTTCTGGCTAAATAAAAGCTGTTGCAATGATATTTCCATGCTGAACTGAGTTGTTCTGGCTCAAATATGAAGGCAAACCCACTTTCCTTTCAGTATTTTGCTGCATTTGGCAGAAACAGGCATATTTGCTCATTCGGCCTGAAAATGCTTTTAAGCGCATAAAAACTTACACTCTTGATTTCTGGCTAAATAAAAGCTGTTGCAATGATATTTCCATGCTGAACTGAGTTGTTCTGGCTCAAATATGAAGGCAAACCCACTTTCCTTTCAGTATTTTGCTGCATTTGGCAGAAACAGGCATATTTGCTCATTCGGCCTGAAAATGCTTTTAAGCACATAAAAACTTACACTCTTGATTTCTGGCTAAATAAAAGCCGTTGCAATGATATTTCCATGCTGAACTGAGTTGTTCTGGCTCAAATATGAAGGCAAACCCACTTTCCTTTCAGTATTTTGCTGCATTTGGCAGAAATCAGCTCATTCGGCCTGAAAATGCTTTTAAGCGCATAAAAACTTACACTCTTGATTTCTGGCTAAATAAAAGCTGTTGCAATGATATTTCCATGCTGAACTGAGTTGTTCTGGCTCAAATATGAAGGCAAACCCACTTTCCTTTCAGTATTTTGCTGCATTTGGCAGAAACAGGCATATTTGCTCATTCGGCCTGAAAATGCTTTTAAGCGCATAAAAACTTACACTCTTGATTTCTGGCTAAATAAAAGCTGTTGCAATGGTAATTCCATGCTGAACTGAGTTGTTCTGGCTCAAATATGAAGGCAAATCCACTTTCCTTTCAGTATTTTGCTGCATTTGGCAGAAACAGGCATATTTGCTCATTCGGCCTGAAAATGCTTTTAAGCGCATAAAAACTTACACTCTTGATTTCTGGCTAAATAAAAGCTGTTGCAATGATATTTCCATGCTGAACTGAGTTGTTCTGGCTCAAATATGAAGGCAAACCCACTTTCCTTTCAGTATTTTGCTGCATTTGGCAGAAATCAGCTCATTCGGCCTGAAAATGCTTTTAAGCACATAAAAACTTACACTCTTGATTTCTGGCTAAATAAAAGCTGTTGCAATGATATTTCCATGCTGAACTGAGTTGTTCTGGCTCAAATATGAAGGCAAACCCACTTTCCTTTCAGTATTTTGCTGCATTTGGCAGAAACAGGCATATTTGCTCATTCGGCCTGAAAATGCTTTTAAGCGCATAAAAACTTACACTCTTGATTTCTGGCTAAATAAAAGCTGTTGCAAGGATATTTCAATGCTGAACTGAGTTGTTCTGGCTCAAATATGAAGGCAAACCCACTTTCCTTTCAGTATTTTGCTGCATTACGCAGAAACAGGCATATTTGCTCATTCGGCCTGAAAATGCTTTTAAGCGCATAAAAACTTACACTCTTGATTTCTGGCTAAATAAAAGCTGTTGCAATGATATTTCCATGCTGAACTGAGTTGTTCTGGCTCAAATATGAAGGCAAACCCACTTTCCTTTCAGTATTTTGCTGCATTTGGCAGAAACAGGCATATTTGCTCATTCGGCCTGAAAATGCTTTTAAGCGCATAAAAACTTACACTCTTGATTTCTGGCTAAATAAAAGCTGTTGCAATGATATTTCCATGCTGAACTGAGTTGTTCTGGCTCAAATATGAAGGCAAACCCACTTTCCTTTCAGTATTTTGCTGCATTTGGCAGAAATCAGCTCATTCGGCCTGAAAATGCTTTTAAGCACATAAAAACTTACACTCTTGATTTCTGGCTAAATAAAAGCTGTTGCAATGATATTTCAATGCTGAACTGAGTTGTTCTGGCTCAAATATGAAGGCAAACCCACTTTCCTTTCAGTATTTTGCTGCATTTGGCAGAAACAGGCATATTTGCTCATTCGGCCTGAAAATGCTTTTAAGCGCATAAAAACTTACACTCTTGATTTCTGGCTAAATAAAAGCTGTTGCAATGATATTTCCATGCTGAACTGAGTTGTTCTGGCTCAAATATGAAGGCAAACCCACTTTCCTTTCAGTATTTTGCTGCATTTGGCAGAAATCAGCTCATTCGGCCTGAAAATGCTTTTAAGCGCATAAAAACTTACACTCTTGATTTCTGGCTAAATAAAAGCTGTTGTAATGATATTTCCATGCTGAACTGAGTTGTTCTGGCTCAAATATGAAGGCAAACCCACTTTCCTTTCAGTATTTTGCTGCATTTGGCAGAAATCAGCTCATTCGGCCTGAAAATGCTTTTAAGCGCATAAAAACTTACACTCTTGATTTCTGGCTAAATAAAAGCTGTTGCAATGATATTTCCATGCTGAACTGAGTTGTTCTGGCTCAAATATGAAGGCAAACCCACTTTCCTTTCAGTATTTTGCTGCATTTGGCAGAAACAGGCATATTTGCTCATTCGGCCTGAAAATGCTTTTAAGCACATAAAAACTTACACTCTTGATTTCTGGCTAAATAAAAGCTGTTGCAATGATATTTCCATGCTGAACTGAGTTGTTCTGGCTCAAATATGAAGGCAAACCCACTTTCCTTTCAGTATTTTGCTGCATTTGGCAGAAACAGGCATATTTGCTCATTCGGCCTGAAAATGCTTTTAAGCACATAAAAACTTACACTCTTGATTTCTGGCTAAATAAAAGCTGTTGCAATGATATTTCCATGCTGAACTGAGTTGTTCTGGCTCAAATATGAAGGCAAACCCACTTTCCTTTCAGTATTTTGCTGCATTTGGCAGAAATCAGCTCATTCGGCCTGAAAATGCTTTTAAGCGCATAAAAACTTACACTCTTGATTTCTGGCTAAATAAAAGCTGTTGCAATGATATTTCCATGCTGAACTGAGTTGTTCTGGCTCAAATATGAAGGCAAACCCACTTTCCTTTCAGTATTTTGCTGCATTTGGCAGAAACAGGCATATTTGCTCATTCGGCCTGAAAATGCTTTTAAGCACATAAAAACTTACACTCTTGATTTCTGGCTAAATAAAAGCTGTTGCAATGATATTTCCATGCTGAACTGAGTTGTTATGGCTCAAATATGAAGGCAAACCCACTTTCCTTTCAGTATTTTGCTGCATTTGGCAGAAATCAGCTCATTCGGCCTGAAAATGCTTTTAAGCGCATAAAAACTTACACTCTTGATTTCTGGCTAAATAAAAGCTGTTGCAATGATATTTCCATGCTGAACTGAGTTGTTCTGGCTCAAATATGAAGGCAAACCCACTTTCCTTTCAGTATTTTGCTGCATTTGGCAGAAACAGGCATATTTGCTCATTCGGCCTGAAAATGCTTTTAAGCGCATAAAAACTTACACTCTTGATTTCTGGCTAAATAAAAGCTGTTGCAATGATATTTCCATGCTGAACTGAGTTGTTCTGGCTCAAATATGAAGGCAAACCCACTTTCCTTTCAGTATTTTGCTGCATTTGGCAGAAATCAGCTCATTCGGCCTGAAAATGCTTTTAAGCACATAAAAACTTACACTCTTGATTTCTGGCTAAATAAAAGCTGTTGCAATGATATTTCCATGCTGAACTGAGTTGTTCTGGCTCAAATATGAAGGCAAACCCACTTTCCTTTCAGTATTTTGCTGCATTACGCAGAAACAGGCATATTTGCTCATTCGGCCTGAAAATGCTTTTAAGCGCATAAAAACTTACACTCTTGATTTCTGGCTAAATAAAAGCTGTTGCAATGATATTTCCATGCTGAACTGAGTTGTTCTGGCTCAAATATGAAGGTAAACCCACTTTCCTTTCAGTATTTTGCTGCATTTGGCAGAAATCAGCTCATTCGGCCTGAAAATGCTTTTAAGCGCATAAAAACTTACACTCTTGATTTTTGGCTAAATAAAAGCTGTTGCAATGATATTTCCATGCTGAACTGAGTTGTTCTGGCTCAAATATGAAGGCAAACCCACTTTCCTTTCAGTATTTTGCTGCATTTGGCAGAAACAGGCATATTTGCTCATTCGGCCTGAAAATGCTTTTAAGCGCATAAAAACTTACACTCTTGATTTCTGGCTAAATAAAAGCTGTTGCAATGATATTTCCATGCTGAACTGAGTTGTTCTGGCTCAAATATGAAGGCAAACCCACTTTCCTTTCAGTATTTTGCTGCATTTGGCAGAAATCAGCTCATTCGGCCTGAAAATGCTTTTAAGCGCATAAAAACTTACACTCTTGATTTCTGGCTAAATAAAAGCTGTTGCAATGATATTTCCATGCTGAACTGAGTTGTTCTGGCTCAAATATGAAGGCAAACCCACTTTCCTTTCAGTATTTTGCTGCATTTGGCAGAAACAGGCATATTTGCTCATTCGGCCTGAAAATGCTTTTAAGCACATAAAAACTTACACTCTTGATTTCTGGCTAAATAAAAGCTGTTGCAATGATATTTCCATGCTGAACTGAGTTGTTCTGGCTCAAATATGAAGGCAAACCCACTTTCCTTTCAGTATTTTGCTGCATTTGGCAGAAACAGGCATATTTGCTCATTCGGCCTGAAAATGCTTTTAAGCGCATAAAAACTTACACTCTTGATTTCTGGCTAAATAAAAGCTGTTGCAATGATATTTCCATGCTGAACTGAGTTGTTCTGGCTCAAATATGAAGGCAAACCCACTTTCCTTTCAGTATTTTGCTGCATTTGGCAGAAACAGGCATATTTGCTCATTCGGCCTGAAAATGCTTTTAAGCGCATAAAAACTTACACTCTTGATTTCTGGCTAAATAAAAGCTGTTGCAATGATATTTCCATGCTGAACTGAGTTGTTCTGGCTCAAATATGAAGGCAAACCCACTTTCCTTTCAGTATTTTGCTGCATTTGGCAGAAATCAGCTCATTCGGCCTGAAAATGCTTTTAAGCGCATAAAAACTTACACTCTTGATTTCTGGCTAAATAAAAGCTGTTGCAATGATATTTCCATGCTGAACTGAGTTGTTCTGGCTCAAATATGAAGGCAAACCCACTTTCCTTTCAGTATTTTGCTGCATTTGGCAGAAACAGGCATATTTGCTCATTCGGCCTGAAAATGCTTTTAAGCACATAAAAACTTACACTCTTGATTTCTGGCTAAATAAAAGCTGTTGCAATGATATTTCCATGCTGAACTGAGTTGTTATGGCTCAAATATGAAGGCAAACCCACTTTCCTTTCAGTATTTTGCTGCATTTGGCAGAAATCAGCTCATTCGGCCTGAAAATGCTTTTAAGCGCATAAAAACTTACACTCTTGATTTCTGGCTAAATAAAAGCTGTTGCAATGATATTTCCATGCTGAACTGAGTTGTTCTGGCTCAAATATGAAGGCAAACCCACTTTCCTTTCAGTATTTTGCTGCATTTGGCAGAAACAGGCATATTTGCTCATTCGGCCTGAAAATGCTTTTAAGCGCATAAAAACTTACACTCTTGATTTCTGGCTAAATAAAAGCTGTTGCAATGATATTTCCATGCTGAACTGAGTTGTTCTGGCTCAAATATGAAGGCAAACCCACTTTCCTTTCAGTATTTTGCTGCATTTGGCAGAAATCAGCTCATTCGGCCTGAAAATGCTTTTAAGCACATAAAAACTTACACTCTTGATTTCTGGCTAAATAAAAGCTGTTGCAATGATATTTCCATGCTGAACTGAGTTGTTCTGGCTCAAATATGAAGGCAAACCCACTTTCCTTTCAGTATTTTGCTGCATTACGCAGAAACAGGCATATTTGCTCATTCGGCCTGAAAATGCTTTTAAGCGCATAAAAACTTACACTCTTGATTTCTGGCTAAATAAAAGCTGTTGCAATGATATTTCCATGCTGAACTGAGTTGTTCTGGCTCAAATATGAAGGTAAACCCACTTTCCTTTCAGTATTTTGCTGCATTTGGCAGAAATCAGCTCATTCGGCCTGAAAATGCTTTTAAGCGCATAAAAACTTACACTCTTGATTTTTGGCTAAATAAAAGCTGTTGCAATGATATTTCCATGCTGAACTGAGTTGTTCTGGCTCAAATATGAAGGCAAACCCACTTTCCTTTCAGTATTTTGCTGCATTTGGCAGAAACAGGCATATTTGCTCATTCGGCCTGAAAATGCATTTAAGCGCATAAAAAGTTACACTCTTGATTTCTGGCTAAATAAAAGCTGTTGTAATGATATTTCCATGCTGAACTGAGTTGTTCTGGCTCAAATATGAAGGCAAACCCACTTTCCTTTCAGTATTTTGCTGCATTTGGCAGAAATCAGCTCATTCGGCCTGAAAATGCTTTTAAGCGCATAAAAACTTACACTCTTGATTTCTGGCTAAATAAAAGCTGTTGCAATGATATTTCCATGCTGAACTGAGTTGTTCTGGCTCAAATATGAAGGCAAACCCACTTTCCTTTCAGTATTTTGCTGCATTTGGCAGAAATCAGCTCATTCGGCCTGAAAATGCTTTTAAGCGCATAAAAACTTACACTCTTGATTTCTGGCTAAATAAAAGCTGTTGCAATGATATTTCCATGCTGAACTGAGTTGTTCTGGCTCAAATATGAAGGCAAACCCACTTTCCTTTCAGTATTTTGCTGCATTTGGCAGAAATCAGCTCATTCGGCCTGAAAATGCTTTTAAGCGCATAAAAACTTACACTCTTGATTTCTGGCTAAATAAAAGCTGTTGCAATGATATTTCCATGCTGAACTGAGTTTTTCTGGCTCAAATATGAAGGCAAACCCACTTTCCTTTCAGTATTTTGCTGCATTTGGCAGAAACAGGCATATTTGCTCATTCGGCCTGAAAATGCTTTTAAGCGCATAAAAACTTACACTCTTGATTTCTGGCTAAATAAAAGCTGTTGCAATGATATTTCCATGCTGAACTGAGTTGTTCTGGCTCAAATATGAAGGCAAACCCACTTTCCTTTCAGTATTTTGCTGCATTTGGCAGAAACAGGCATATTTGCTCATTCGGCCTGAAAATGCTTTTAAGCACATAAAAACTTACACTCTTGATTTCTGGCTAAATAAAAGCTGTTGCAATGATATTTCCATGCTGAACTGAGTTGTTCTGGCTCAAATATGAAGGCAAACCCACTTTCCTTTCAGTATTTTGCTGCATTTGGCAGAAATCAGCTCATTCGGCCTGAAAATGCTTTTAAGCGCATAAAAACTTACACTCTTGATTTTTGGCTAAATAAAAGCTGTTGCAATGATATTTCCATGCTGAACTGAGTTGTTCTGGCTCAAATATGAAGGCAAACCCACTTTCCTTTCAGTATTTTGCTGCATTTGGCAGAAACAGGCATATTTGCTCATACGGCCTGAAAATGCTTTTAAGCGCATAAAAACTTACACTCTTGATTTCTGGCTAAATAAAAGCTGTTGCAATGATATTTCCATGCTGAACTGAGTTGTTCTGGCTCAAATATGAAGGCAAACCCACTTTCCTTTCAGTATTTTGCTGCATTTGGCAGAAACAGGCATATTTGCTCATTCGGCCTGAAAATGCATTTAAGCGCATAAAAAGTTACACTCTTGATTTCTGGCTAAATAAAAGCTGTTGTAATGATATTTCCATGCTGAACTGAGTTGTTCTGGCTCAAATATGAAGGCAAACCCACTTTCCTTTCAGTATTTTGCTGCATTTGGCAGAAATCAGCTCATTCGGCCTGAAAATGCTTTTAAGCGCATAAAAACTTACACTCTTGATTTCTGGCTAAATAAAAGCTGTTGCAATGATATTTCCATGCTGAACTGAGTTGTTCTGGCTCAAATATGAAGGTAAACCCACTTTCCTTTCAGTATTTTGCTGCATTTGGCAGAAATCAGCTCATTCGGCCTGAAAATGCTTTTAAGCGCATAAAAACTTACACTCTTGATTTTTGGCTAAATAAAAGCTGTTGCAATGATATTTCCATGCTGAACTGAGTTGTTCTGGCTCAAATATGAAGGCAAACCCACTTTCCTTTCAGTATTTTGCTGCATTTGGCAGAAACAGGCATATTTGCTCATTCGGCCTGAAAATGCTTTTAAGCACATAAAAACTTACACTCTTGATTTCTGGCTAAATAAAAGCTGTTGCAATGATATTTCCATGCTGAACTGAGTTGTTCTGGCTCAAATATGAAGGCAAACCCACTTTCCTTTCAGTATTTTGCTGCATTTGGCAGAAATCAGCTCATTCGGCCTGAAAATGCTTTTAAGCGCATAAAAACTTACACTCTTGATTTTTGGCTAAATAAAAGCTGTTGCAATGATATTTCCATGCTGAACTGAGTTGTTCTGGCTCAAATATGAAGGCAAACCCACTTTCCTTTCAGTATTTTGCTGCATTTGGCAGAAACAGGCATATTTGCTCATACGGCCTGAAAATGCTTTTAAGCGCATAAAAACTTACACTCTTGATTTCTGGCTAAATAAAAGCTGTTGCAATGATATTTCCATGCTGAACTGAGTTGTTCTGGCTCAAATATGAAGGCAAACCCACTTTCCTTTCAGTATTTTGCTGCATTTGGCAGAAACAGGCATATTTGCTCATTCGGCCTGAAAATGCATTTAAGCGCATAAAAAGTTACACTCTTGATTTCTGGCTAAATAAAAGCTGTTGTAATGATATTTCCATGCTGAACTGAGTTGTTCTGGCTCAAATATGAAGGCAAACCCACTTTCCTTTCAGTATTTTGCTGCATTTGGCAGAAATCAGCTCATTCGGCCTGAAAATGCTTTTAAGCGCATAAAAACTTACACTCTTGATTTCTGGCTAAATAAAAGCTGTTGCAATGATATTTCCATGCTGAACTGAGTTGTTCTGGCTCAAATATGAAGGTAAACCCACTTTCCTTTCAGTATTTTGCTGCATTTGGCAGAAATCAGCTCATTCGGCCTGAAAATGCTTTTAAGCGCATAAAAACTTACACTCTTGATTTTTGGCTAAATAAAAGCTGTTGCAATGATATTTCCATGCTGAACTGAGTTGTTCTGGCTCAAATATGAAGGCAAACCCACTTTCCTTTCAGTATTTTGCTGCATTTGGCAGAAACAGGCATATTTGCTCATACGGCCTGAAAATGCTTTTAAGCGCATAAAAACTTACACTCTTGATTTCTGGCTAAATAAAAGCTGTTGTAATGATATTTCCATGCTGAACTGAGTTGTTCTGGCTCAAATATGAAGGCAAACCCACTTTCCTTTCAGTATTTTGCTGCATTTGGCAGAAATCAGCTCATTCGGCCTGAAAATGCTTTTAAGCGCATAAAAACTTACACTCTTGATTTCTGGCTAAATAAAAGCTGTTGCAATGATATTTCCATGCTGAACTGAGTTGTTCTGGCTCAAATATGAAGGCAAACCCACTTTCCTTTCAGTATTTTGCTGCATTTGGCAGAAACAGGCATAATTGCTCATTCGGCCTGAAAATGCTTTTAAGCGCATAAAAACTTACACTCTTGATTTCTGGCTAAATAAAAGCTGTTGCAATGATATTTCCATGCTGAACTGAGTTGTTCTGGCTCAAATATGAAGGCAAACCCACTTTCCTTTCAGTATTTTGCTGCATTTGGCAGAAACAGGCATATTTGCTCATTCGGCCTGAAAATGCTTTTAAGCACATAAAAACTTACACTCTTGATTTCTGGCTAAATAAAAGCTGTTGCAATGATATTTCCATGCTGAACTGAGTTGTTCTGGCTCAAATATGAAGGCAAACCCACTTTCCTTTCAGTATTTTGCTGCATTTGGCAGAAATCAGCTCATTCGGCCTGAAAATGCTTTTAAGCGCATAAAAACTTACACTCTTGATTTTTGGCTAAATAAAAGCTGTTGCAATGATATTTCCATGCTGAACTGAGTTGTTCTGGCTCAAATATGAAGGCAAACCCACTTTCCTTTCAGTATTTTGCTGCATTTGGCAGAAACAGGCATATTTGCTCATACGGCCTGAAAATGCTTTTAAGCGCATAAAAACTTACACTCTTGATTTCTGGCTAAATAAAAGCTGTTGCAATGATATTTCCATGCTGAACTGAGTTGTTCTGGCTCAAATATGAAGGCAAACCCACTTTCCTTTCAGTATTTTGCTGCATTTGGCAGAAACAGGCATATTTGCTCATTCGGCCTGAAAATGCATTTAAGCGCATAAAAAGTTACACTCTTGATTTCTGGCTAAATAAAAGCTGTTGTAATGATATTTCCATGCTGAACTGAGTTGTTCTGGCTCAAATATGAAGGCAAACCCACTTTCCTTTCAGTATTTTGCTGCATTTGGCAGAAATCAGCTCATTCGGCCTGAAAATGCTTTTAAGCGCATAAAAACTTACACTCTTGATTTCTGGCTAAATAAAAGCTGTTGCAATGATATTTCCATGCTGAACTGAGTTGTTCTGGCTCAAATATGAAGGTAAACCCACTTTCCTTTCAGTATTTTGCTGCATTTGGCAGAAATCAGCTCATTCGGCCTGAAAATGCTTTTAAGCGCATAAAAACTTACACTCTTGATTTTTGGCTAAATAAAAGCTGTTGCAATGATATTTCCATGCTGAACTGAGTTGTTCTGGCTCAAATATGAAGGCAAACCCACTTTCCTTTCAGTATTTTGCTGCATTTGGCAGAAACAGGCATATTTGCTCATACGGCCTGAAAATGCTTTTAAGCGCATAAAAACTTACACTCTTGATTTCTGGCTAAATAAAAGCTGTTGTAATGATATTTCCATGCTGAACTGAGTTGTTCTGGCTCAAATATGAAGGCAAACCCACTTTCCTTTCAGTATTTTGCTGCATTTGGCAGAAATCAGCTCATTCGGCCTGAAAATGCTTTTAAGCGCATAAACACTTACACTCTTGATTTCTGGCTAAATAAAAGCTGTTGCAATGATATTTCCATGCTGAACTGAGTTGTTCTGGCTCAAATATGAAGGCAAACCCACTTTCCTTTCAGTATTTTGCTGCATTTGGCAGAAACAGGCATAATTGCTCATTCGGCCTGAAAATGCTTTTAAGCGCATAAAAACTTACACTCTTGATTTCTGGCTAAATAAAAGCTGTTGCAATGATATTTCCATGCTGAACTGAGTTGTTCTGGCTCAAATATGAAGGCAAACCCACTTTCCTTTCAGTATTTTGCTGCATTTGGCAGAAACAGGCATATTTGCTCATTCGGCCTGAAAATGCTTTTAAGCACATAAAAACTTACACTCTTGATTTCTGGCTAAATAAAAGCTGTTGCAATGATATTTCCATGCTGAACTGAGTTGTTCTGGCTCAAATATGAAGGCAAACCCACTTTCCTTTCAGTATTTTGCTGCATTTGGCAGAAATCAGCTCATTCGGCCTGAAAATGCTTTTAAGCGCATAAAAACTTACACTCTTGATTTTTGGCTAAATAAAAGCTGTTGCAATGATATTTCCATGCTGAACTGAGTTGTTCTGGCTCAAATATGAAGGCAAACCCACTTTCCTTTCAGTATTTTGCTGCATTTGGCAGAAACAGGCATATTTGCTCATACGGCCTGAAAATGCTTTTAAGCGCATAAAAACTTACACTCTTGATTTCTGGCTAAATAAAAGCTGTTGCAATGATATTTCCATGCTGAACTGAGTTGTTCTGGCTCAAATATGAAGGCAAACCCACTTTCCTTTCAGTATTTTGCTGCATTTGGCAGAAACAGGCATATTTGCTCATTCGGCCTGAAAATGCATTTAAGCGCATAAAAAGTTACACTCTTGATTTCTGGCTAAATAAAAGCTGTTGTAATGATATTTCCATGCTGAACTGAGTTGTTCTGGCTCAAATATGAAGGCAAACCCACTTTCCTTTCAGTATTTTGCTGCATTTGGCAGAAATCAGCTCATTCGGCCTGAAAATGCTCTTAAGCGCATAAAAACTTACACTCTTGATTTCTGGCTAAATAAAAGCTGTTGCAATGATATTTCCATGCTGAACCGAGTTGTTCTGGCTCAAATATGAAGGCAAACCCACTTTCCTTTCAGTATTTTGCTGCATTTGGCAGAAACAGGCATATTTGCTCATTCGGCCTGAAAATGCTTTTAAGCACATAAAAACTTACACTCTTGATTTCTGGCTAAATAAAAGCTGTTGCAATGATATTTCCATGCTGAACTGAGTTGTTCTGGCTCAAATATGAAGGCAAACCCACTTTCCTTTCAGTATTTTGCTGCATTTGGCAGAAATCAGCTCATTCGGCCTGAAAATGCTTTTAAGCGCATAAAAACTTACACTCTTGATTTCTGGCTAAATAAAAGCTGTTGCAATGATATTTCCATGCTGAACTGAGTTGTTCTGGCTCAAATATGAAGGCAAACCCACTTTCCTTTCAGTATTTTGCTGCATTTGGCAGAAACAGGCATATTTGCTCATTCGGCCTGAAAATGCTTTTAAGCACATAAAAACTTACACTCTTGATTTCTGGCTAAATAAAAGCTGTTGCAATGATATTTCCATGCTGAACTGAGTTGTTCTGGCTCAAATATGAAGGCAAACCCACTTTCCTTTCAGTATTTTGCTGCATTTGGCAGAAATCAGCTCATTCGGCCTGAAAATGCTTTTAAGCGCATAAAAACTTACACTCTTGATTTCTGGCTAAATAAAAGCTGTTGCAATGATATTTCCATGCTGAACTGAGTTGTTCTGGCTCAAATATGAAGGCAAACCCACTTTCCTTTCAGTATTTTGCTGCATTTGGCAGAAACAGGCATATTTGCTCATTCGGCCTGAATATGCTTTTAAGCACATAAAAACTTACACTCTTGATTTCTGGCTAAATAAAAGCTGTTGCAATGATATTTCCATGCTGAACTGAGTTGTTCTGGCTCAAATATGAAGGCAAACCCACTTTCCTTTCAGTATTTTGCTGCATTTGGCAGAAACAGGCATATTTGCTCATTCGGCCTGAAAATGCTTTTAAGCGCATAAAAACTTACACTCTTGATTTCTGGCTAAATAAAAGCTGTTGCAATGATATTTCCATGCTGAACTGAGTTGTTCTGGCTCAAATATGAAGGCAAACCCACTTTCCTTTCAGTATTTTGCTGCATTTGGCAGAAACAGGCATATTTGCTCATTCGGCCTGAAAATGCTTTTAAGCGCATAAAAACTTACACTCTTGATTTCTGGCTAAATAAAAGCTGTTGCAATGATATTTCCATGCTGAACTGAGTTGTTCTGGCTCAAATATGAAGGCAAACCCACTTTCCTTTCAGTATTTTGCTGCATTTGGCAGAAACAGGCATATTTGCTCATTCGGCCTGAAAATGCTTTTAAGCGCATAAAAACTTACACTCTTGATTTCTGGCTAAATAAAAGCTGTTGCAATGATATTTCCATGCTGAACTGAGTTGTTCTGGCTCAAATATGAAGGCAAACCCACTTTCCTTTCAGTATTTTGCTGCATTTGGCAGAAACAGGCATATTTGCTCATTCGGCCTGAAAATGCATTTAAGCGCATAAAAAGTTACACTCTTGATTTCTGGCTAAATAAAAGCTGTTGTAATGATATTTCCATGCTGAACTGAGTTGTTCTGGCTCAAATATGAAGGCAAACCCACTTTCCTTTCAGTATTTTGCTGCATTTGGCAGAAATCAGCTCATTCGGCCGAAAATGCTTTTAAGCGCATAAAAACTTACACTCTTGATTTCTGGCTAAATAAAAGCTGTTGCAATGATATTTCCATGCTGAACTGAGTTGTTCTGGCTCAAATATGAAGGCAAACCCACTTTCCTTTCAGTATTTTGCTGCATTTGGCAGAAACAGGCATATTTGCTCATTCGGCCTGAAAATGCTTTTAAGCACATAAAAACTTACACTCTTGATTTCTGGCTAAATAAAAGCTGTTGCAATGATATTTCCATGCTGAACTGAGTTGTTCTGGCTCAAATATGAAGGCAAACCCACTTTCCTTTCAGTATTTTGCTGCATTTGGCAGAAACAGGCATATTTGCTCATTCGGCCTGAAAATGCTTTTAAGCGCATAAAAACTTACACTCTTGATTTCTGGCTAAATAAAAGCTGTTGCAATGATATTTCCATGCTGAACTGAGTTGTTCTGGCTCAAATATGAAGGCAAACCCACTTTCCTTTCAGTATTTTGCTGCATTTGGCAGAAACAGGCATATTTGCTCATTCGGCCTGAAAATGCTTTTAAGCGCATAAAAACTTACACTCTTGATTTCTGGCTAAATAAAAGCTGTTGCAATGATATTTCCATGCTGAACTGAGTTGTTCTGGCTCAAATATGAAGGCAAACCCACTTTCCTTTCAGTATTTTGCTGCATTTGGCAGAAACAGGCATATTTGCTCATTCGGCCTGAAAATGCTTTTAAGCACATAAAAACTTACACTCTTGATTTCTGGCTAAATAAAAGCTGTTGCAATGATATTTCCATGCTGAACTGAGTTGTTCTGGCTCAAATATGAAGGCAAACCCACTTTCCTTTCAGTATTTTGCTGCATTTGGCAGAAATCAGCTCATTCGGCCTGAAAATGCTTTTAAGCACATAAAAACTTACACTCTTGATTTCTGGCTAAATAAAAGCTGTTGCAATGATATTTCCATGCTGAACTGAGTTGTTCTGGCTCAAATATGAAGGCAAACCCACTTTCCTTTCAGTATTTTGCTGCATTTGGCAGAAATCAGCTCATTCGGCCTGAAAATGCTTTTAAGCACATAAAAACTTACACTCTTGATTTCTGGCTAAATAAAAGCTGTTGCAATGATATTTCCATGCTGAACTGAGTTGTTCTGGCTCAAATATGAAGGCAAACCCACTTTCCTTTCAGTATTTTGCTGCATTTGGCAGAAATCAGCTCATTCGGCCTGAAAATGCTTTTAAGCACATAAAAACTTACACTCTTGATTTCTGGCTAAATAAAAGCTGTTGCAATGATATTTCCATGCTGAACTGAGTTGTTCTGGCTCAAATATGAAGGCAAACCCACTTTCCTTTCAGTATTTTGCTGCATTTGGCAGAAACAGGCATATTTGCTCATTCGGCCTGAAAATGCTTTTAAGCACATAAAAACTTACACTCTTGATTTCTGGCTAAATAAAAGCTGTTGCAATGATATTTCCATGCTGAACTGAGTTGTTCTGGCTCAAATATGAAGGCAAACCCACTTTCCTTTCAGTATTTTGCTGCATTTGGCAGAAACAGGCATATTTGCTCATTCGGCCTGAAAATGCTTTTAAGCGCATAAAAACTTACACTCTTGATTTCTGGCTAAATAAAAGCTGTTGCAATGGTAATTCCATGCTGAACTGAGTTGTTCTGGCTCAAATATGAAGGCAAATCCACTTTCCTTTCAGTATTTTGCTGCATTTGGCAGAAACAGGCATATTTGCTCATTCGGCCTGAAAATGCTTTTAAGCGCATAAAAACTTACACTCTTGATTTCTGGCTAAATAAAAGCTGTTGCAATGATATTTCCATGCTGAACTGAGTTGTTCTGGCTCAAATATGAAGGCAAACCCACTTTCCTTTCAGTATTTTGCTGCATTTGGCAGAAATCAGCTCATTCGGCCTGAAAATGCTTTTAAGCACATAAAAACTTACACTCTTGATTTCTGGCTAAATAAAAGCTGTTGCAATGATATTTCCATGCTGAACTGAGTTGTTCTGGCTCAAATATGAAGGCAAACCCACTTTCCTTTCAGTATTTTGCTGCATTTGGCAGAAACAGGCATATTTGCTCATTCGGCCTGAAAATGCTTTTAAGCGCATAAAAACTTACACTCTTGATTTCTGGCTAAATAAAAGCTGTTGCAAGGATATTTCAATGCTGAACTGAGTTGTTCTGGCTCAAATATGAAGGCAAACCCACTTTCCTTTCAGTATTTTGCTGCATTACGCAGAAACAGGCATATTTGCTCATTCGGCCTGAAAATGCTTTTAAGCGCATAAAAACTTACACTCTTGATTTCTGGCTAAATAAAAGCTGTTGCAATGATATTTCCATGCTGAACTGAGTTGTTCTGGCTCAAATATGAAGGCAAACCCACTTTCCTTTCAGTATTTTGCTGCATTTGGCAGAAATCAGCTCATTCGGCCTGAAAATGCTTTTAAGCGCATAAAAACTTACACTCTTGATTTCTGGCTAAATAAAAGCTGTTGCAATGATATTTCCATGCTGAACTGAGTTGTTCTGGCTCAAATATGAAGGCAAACCCACTTTCCTTTCAGTATTTTACTGCATTTGGCAGAAACAGGCATATTTGCTCATTCGGCCTGAAAATGCTTTTAAGCGCATAAAAACTTACACTCTTGATTTCTGGCTAAATAAAAGCTGTTGCAATGGTAATTCCATGCTGAACTGAGTTGTTCTGGCTCAAATATGAAGGCAAACCCACTTTCCTTTCAGTATTTTGCTGCATTTGGCAGAAATCAGCTCATTCGGCCTGAAAATGCTTTTAAGCGCATAAAAACTTACACTCTTGATTTTTGGCTAAATAAAAGCTGTTGCAATGATATTTCCATGCTGAACTGAGTTGTTCTGGCTCAAATATGAAGGCAAACCCACTTTCCTTTCAGTATTTTGCTGCATTTGGCAGAAACAGGCATATTTGCTCATACGGCCTGAAAATGCTTTTAAGCGCATAAAAACTTACACTCTTGATTTCTGGCTAAATAAAAGCTGTTGCAATGATATTTCCATGCTGAACTGAGTTGTTCTGGCTCAAATATGAAGGCAAACCCACTTTCCTTTCAGTATTTTGCTGCATTTGGCAGAAACAGGCATATTTGCTCATTCGGCCTGAAAATGCATTTAAGCGCATAAAAAGTTACACTCTTGATTTCTGGCTAAATAAAAGCTGTTGTAATGATATTTCCATGCTGAACTGAGTTGTTCTGGCTCAAATATGAAGGCAAACCCACTTTCCTTTCAGTATTTTGCTGCATTTGGCAGAAATCAGCTCATTCGGCCTGAAAATGCTCTTAAGCGCATAAAAACTTACACTCTTGATTTCTGGCTAAATAAAAGCTGTTGCAATGATATTTCCATGCTGAACCGAGTTGTTCTGGCTCAAATATGAAGGCAAACCCACTTTCCTTTCAGTATTTTGCTGCATTTGGCAGAAACAGGCATATTTGCTCATTCGGCCTGAAAATGCTTTTAAGCACATAAAAACTTACACTCTTGATTTCTGGCTAAATAAAAGCTGTTGCAATGATATTTCCATGCTGAACTGAGTTGTTCTGGCTCAAATATGAAGGCAAACCCACTTTCCTTTCAGTATTTTGCTGCATTTGGCAGAAATCAGCTCATTCGGCCTGAAAATGCTTTTAAGCACATAAAAACTTACACTCTTGATTTCTGGCTAAATAAAAGCTGTTGCAATGATATTTCCATGCTGAACTGAGTTGTTCTGGCTCAAATATGAAGGCAAACCCACTTTCCTTTCAGTATTTTGCTGCATTTGGCAGAAACAGGCATATTTGCTCATTCGGCCTGAAAATGCTTTTAAGCACATAAAAACTTACACTCTTGATTTCTGGCTAAATAAAAGCTGTTGCAATGATATTTCCATGCTGAACTGAGTTGTTCTGGCTCAAATATGAAGGCAAACCCACTTTCCTTTCAGTATTTTGCTGCATTTGGCAGAAACAGGCATATTTGCTCATTCGGCCTGAAAATGCTTTTAAGCGCATAAAAACTTACACTCTTGATTTCTGGCTAAATAAAAGCTGTTGCAATGGTAATTCCATGCTGAACTGAGTTGTTCTGGCTCAAATATGAAGGCAAATCCACTTTCCTTTCAGTATTTTGCTGCATTTGGCAGAAACAGGCATATTTGCTCATTCGGCCTGAAAATGCTTTTAAGCGCATAAAAACTTACACTCTTGATTTCTGGCTAAATAAAAGCTGTTGCAATGATATTTCCATGCTGAACTGAGTTGTTCTGGCTCAAATATGAAGGCAAACCCACTTTCCTTTCAGTATTTTGCTGCATTTGGCAGAAATCAGCTCATTCGGCCTGAAAATGCTTTTAAGCACATAAAAACTTACACTCTTGATTTCTGGCTAAATAAAAGCTGTTGCAATGATATTTCCATGCTGAACTGAGTTGTTCTGGCTCAAATATGAAGGCAAACCCACTTTCCTTTCAGTATTTTGCTGCATTTGGCAGAAACAGGCATATTTGCTCATTCGGCCTGAAAATGCTTTTAAGCGCATAAAAACTTACACTCTTGATTTCTGGCTAAATAAAAGCTGTTGCAAGGATATTTCAATGCTGAACTGAGTTGTTCTGGCTCAAATATGAAGGCAAACCCACTTTCCTTTCAGTATTTTGCTGCATTACGCAGAAACAGGCATATTTGCTCATTCGGCCTGAAAATGCTTTTAAGCGCATAAAAACTTACACTCTTGATTTCTGGCTAAATAAAAGCTGTTGCAATGATATTTCCATGCTGAACTGAGTTGTTCTGGCTCAAATATGAAGGCAAACCCACTTTCCTTTCAGTATTTTGCTGCATTTGGCAGAAATCAGCTCATTCGGCCTGAAAATGCTTTTAAGCGCATAAAAACTTACACTCTTGATTTCTGGCTAAATAAAAGCTGTTGCAATGATATTTCCATGCTGAACTGAGTTGTTCTGGCTCAAATATGAAGGCAAACCCACTTTCCTTTCAGTATTTTACTGCATTTGGCAGAAACAGGCATATTTGCTCATTCGGCCTGAAAATGCTTTTAAGCGCATAAAAACTTACACTCTTGATTTCTGGCTAAATAAAAGCTGTTGCAATGATATTTCCATGCTGAACTGAGTTGTTCTGGCTCAAATATGAAGGCAAACCCACTTTCCTTTCAGTATTTTGCTGCATTTGGCAGAAACAGGCATATTTGCTCATTCGGCCTGAAAATGCTTTTAAGCGCATAAAAACTTACACTCTTGATTTCTGGCTAAATAAAAGCTGTTGCAATGATATTTCCATGCTGAACTGAGTTGTTCTGGCTCAAATATGAAGGCAAACCCACTTTCCTTTCAGTATTTTGCTGCATTTGGCAGAAATCAGCTCATTCGGCCTGAAAATACTTTTAAGCACATAAAAACTTACACTCTTGATTTCTGGCTAAATAAAAGCTGTTGCAATGATATTTCCATGCTGAACTGAGTTGTTCTGGCTCAAATATGAAGGCAAACCCACTTTCCTTTCAGTATTTTGCTGCATTTGGCAGAAACAGGCATATTTGCTCATTCGGCCTGAAAATGCTTTTAAGCGCATAAAAACTTACACTCTTGATTTCTGGCTAAATAAAAGCTGTTGCAATGATATTTCAATGCTGAACTGAGTTGTTCTGGCTCAAATATGAAGGCAAACCCACTTTCCTTTCAGTATTTTGCTGCATTACGCAGAAACAGGCATATTTGCTCATTCGGCCTGAAAATGCTTTTAAGCGCATAAAAACTTACACTCTTGATTTCTGGCTAAATAAAAGCTGTTGCAATGATATTTCCATGCTGAACTGAGTTGTTCTGGCTCAAATATGAAGGCAAACCCACTTTCCTTTCAGTATTTTGCTGCATTTGGCAGAAACAGGCATATTTGCTCATTCGGCCTGAAAATGCATTTAAGCACATAAAAAGTTACACTCTTGATTTCTGGCTAAATAAAAGCTGTTGTAATGATATTTCCATGCTGAACTGAGTTGTTCTGGCTCAAATATGAAGGCAAACCCACTTTCCTTTCAGTAATTTGCTGCATTTGGCAGAAATCAGCTCATTCGGCCTGAAAATGCTTTTAAGCGCATAAAAACTTACACTCTTGATTTCTGGCTAAATAAAAGCTGTTGCAATGATATTTCCATGCTGAACTGAGTTGTTCTGGCTCAAATATGAAGGCAAACCCACTTTCCTTTCAGTATTTTGCTGCATTTGGCAGAAACAGGCATATTTGCTCATTCGGCCTGAAAATGCATTTAAGCGCATAAAAAGTTACACTCTTGATTTCTGGCTAAATAAAAGCTGTTGTAATGATATTTCCATGCTGAACTGAGTTGTTCTGGCTCAAATATGAAGGCAAACCCACTTTCCTTTCAGTATTTTGCTGCATTTGGCAGAAATCAGCTCATTCGGCCTGAAAATGCTTTTAAGCGCATAAAAACTTACACTCTTTATTTCTGGCTAAATAAAAGCTGTTGCAATGATATTTCCATGCTGAACTGAGTTGTTCTGGCTCAAATATGAAGGTAAACCCACTTTCCTTTCAGTATTTTGCTGCATTTGGCAGAAATCAGCTCATTCGGCCTGAAAATGCTTTTAAGCTCATAAAAATTTACACTCTTGATTTTTGGCTAAATAAAAGCTGTTGCAATGATATTTCCATGCTGAACTGAGTTGTTCTGGCTCAAATATGAAGGCAAACCCACTTTCCTTTCAGTATTTTGCTGCATTTGGCAGAAACAGGCATATTTGCTCATACGGCCTGAAAATGCTTTTAAGCGCATAAAAACTTACACTCTTGATTTCTGGCTAAATAAAAGCTGTTGCAATGATATTTCCATGCTGAACTGAGTTGTTCTGGCTCAAATATGAAGGCAAACCCACTTTCCTTTCAGTATTTTGCTGCATTTGGCAGAAATCAGCTCATTCGGCCTGAAAATGCTTTTAAGCACATAAAAACTTACACTCTTGATTTCTGGCTAAATAAAAGCTGTTGCAATGATATTTCCATGCTGAACTGAGTTGTTCTGGCTCAAATATGAAGGCAAACCCACTTTCCTTTCAGTATTTTGCTGCATTTGGCAGAAATCAGCTCATTCGGCCTGAAAATGCTTTTAAGCACATAAAAACTTACACTCTTGATTTCTGGCTAAATAAAAGCTGTTGCAATGATATTTCCATGCTGAACTGAGTTGTTCTGGCTCAAATATGAGGGCAAACCCACTTTCCTTTCAGTATTTTGCTGCATTTGGCAGAAACAGGCATATTTGCTCATTCGGCCTGAAAATGCTTTTAAGCGCATAAAAACTTACACTCTTGATTTCTGGCTAAATAAAAGCTGTTGCAATGGTAATTCCATGCTGAACTGAGTTGTTCTGGCTAAAATATGAAGGCAAATCCACTTTCCTTTCAGTATTTTGCTGCATTTGGCAGAAACAGGCATATTTGCTCATTCGGCCTGAAAATGCTTTTAAGCGCATAAAAACTTACACTCTTGATTTCTGGCTAAATAAAAGCTGTTGCAATGATATTTCCATGCTGAACTGAGTTGTTCTGGCTCAAATATGAAGGCAAACCCACTTTCCTTTCAGTATTTTGCTGCATTTGGCAGAAATCAGCTCATTCGGCCTGAAAATGCTTTTAAGCACATAAAAACTTACACTCTTGATTTCTGGCTAAATAAAAGCTGTTGCAATGATATTTCCATGCTGAACTGAGTTGTTCTGGCTCAAATATGAAGGCAAACCCACTTTCCTTTCAGTATTTTGCTGCATTTGGCAGAAACAGGCATATTTGCTCATTCGGCCTGAAAATGCTTTTAAGCGCATAAAAACTTACACTCTTGATTTCTGGCTAAATAAAAGCTGTTGCAAGGATATTTCAATGCTGAACTGAGTTGTTCTGGCTCAAATATGAAGGCAAACCCACTTTCCTTTCAGTATTTTGCTGCATTACGCAGAAACAGGCATATTTGCTCATTCGGCCTGAAAATGCTTTTAAGCGCATAAAAACTTACACTCTTGATTTCTGGCTAAATAAAAGCTGTTGCAATGATATTTCCATGCTGAACTGAGTTGTTCTGGCTCAAATATGAAGGCAAACCCACTTTCCTTTCAGTATTTTGCTGCATTTGGCAGAAACAGGCATATTTGCTCATTCGGCCTGAAAATGCTTTTAAGCGCATAAAAACTTACACTCTTGATTTCTGGCTAAATAAAAGCTGTTGCAATGATATTTCCATGCTGAACTGAGTTGTTCTGGCTCAAATATGAAGGCAAACCCACTTTCCTTTCAGTATTTTGCTGCATTTGGCAGAAATCAGCTCATTCGGCCTGAAAATACTTTTAAGCACATAAAAACTTACACTCTTGATTTCTGGCTAAATAAAAGCTGTTGCAATGATATTTCCATGCTGAACTGAGTTGTTCTGGCTCAAATATGAAGGCAAACCCACTTTCCTTTCAGTATTTTGCTGCATTTGGCAGAAACAGGCATATTTGCTCATTCGGCCTGAAAATGCTTTTAAGCGCATAAAAACTTACACTCTTGATTTCTGGCTAAATAAAAGCTGTTGCAATGATATTTCCATGCTGAACTGAGTTGTTCTGGCTCAAATATGAAGGCAAACCCACTTTCCTTTCAGTATTTTGCTGCATTTGGCAGAAATCAGCTCATTCGGCCTGAAAATACTTTTAAGCACATAAAAACTTACACTCTTGATTTCTGGCTAAATAAAAGCTGTTGCAATGATATTTCCATGCTGAACTGAGTTGTTCTGGCTCAAATATGAAGGCAAACCCACTTTCCTTTCAGTATTTTGCTGCATTTGGCAGAAACAGGCATATTTGCTCATTCGGCCTGAAAATGCTTTTAAGCGCATAAAAACTTACACTCTTGATTTCTGGCTAAATAAAAGCTGTTGCAAGGATATTTCAATGCTGAACTGAGTTGTTCTGGCTCAAATATGAAGGCAAACCCACTTTCCTTTCAGTATTTTGCTGCATTACGCAGAAACAGGCATATTTGCTCATTCGGCCTGAAAATGCTTTTAAGCGCATAAAAACTTACACTCTTGATTTCTGGCTAAATAAAAGCTGTTGCAATGATATTTCCATGCTGAACTGAGTTGTTCTGGCTCAAATATGAAGGCAAACCCACTTTCCTTTCAGTATTTTGCTGCATTTGGCAGAAACAGGCATATTTGCTCATTCGGCCTGAAAATGCTTTTAAGCACATAAAAACTTACACTCTTGATTTCTGGCTAAATAAAAGCTGTTGCAATGATATTTCCATGCTGAACTGAGTTGTTCTGGCTCAAATATGAAGGCAAACCCACTTTCCTTTCAGTATTTTGCTGCATTTGGCAGAAACAGGCATATTTGCTCATTCGGCCTGAAAATGCATTTAAGCGCATAAAAAGTTACACTCTTGATTTCTGGCTAAATAAAAGCTGTTGTAATGATATTTCCATGCTGAACTGAGTTGTTCTGGCTCAAATATGAAGGCAAACCCACTTTCCTTTCAGTATTTTGCTGCATTTGGCAGAAATCAGCTCATTCGGCCTGAAAATGCTTTTAAGCGCATAAAAACTTACACTCTTGATTTCTGGCTAAATAAAAGCTGTTGCAATGATATTTCCATGCTGAACTGAGTTGTTCTGGCTCAAATATGAAGGCAAACCCACTTTCCTTTCAGTATTTTGCTGCATTTGGCAGAAACAGGCATATTTGCTCATTCGGCCTGAAAATGCTTTTAAGCGCATAAAAACTTACACTCTTGATTTCTGGCTAAATAAAAGCTGTTGCAATGATATTTCCATGCTGAACTGAGTTGTTCTGGCTCAAATATGAAGGCAAACCCACTTTCCTTTCAGTATTTTGCTGCATTTGGCAGAAACAGGCATATTTGCTCATTCGGCCTGAAAATGCTTTTAAGCACATAAAAACTTACACTCTTGATTTCTGGCTAAATAAAAGCTGTTGCAATGATATTTCCATGCTGAACTGAGTTGTTCTGGCTCAAATATGAAGGCAAACCCACTTTCCTTTCAGTATTTTGCTGCATTTGGCAGAAATCAGCTCATTCGGTCTGAAAATGCTTTTAAGCGCATAAAAACTTACACTCTTGATTTTTGGCTAAATAAAAGCTGTTGCAATGATATTTCCATGCTGAACTGAGTTGTTCTGGCTCAAATATGAAGGCAAACCCACTTTCCTTTCAGTATTTTGCTGCATTTGGCAGAAACAGGCATATTTGCTCATACGGCCTGAAAATGCTTTTAAGCGCATAAAAACTTACACTCTTGATTTCTGGCTAAATAAAAGCTGTTGCAATGATATTTCCATGCTGAACTGAGTTGTTCTGGCTCAAATATGAAGGCAAACCCACTTTCCTTTCAGTATTTTGCTGCATTTGGCAGAAACAGGCATATTTGCTCATTCGGCCTGAAAATGCTTTTAAGCGCATAAAAAGTTACACTCTTGATTTCTGGCTAAATAAAAGCTGTTGTAATGATATTTCCATGCTGAAATGAGTTGTTCTGGCTCAAATATGAAGGCAAACCCACTTTCCTTTCAGTATTTTGCTGCATTTGGCAGAAATCAGCTCATTCGGCCTGAAAATGCTTTTAAGCGCATAAAAACTTACACTCTTGATTTCTGGCTAAATAAAAGCTGTTGCAATGATATTTCCATGCTGAACTGAGTTGTTCTGGCTCAAATATGAAGGCAAACCCACTTTCCTTTCAGTATTTTGCTGCATTTGGCAGAAACAGGCATATTTGCTCATTCGGCCTGAAAATGCTTTTAAGCACATAAAAACTTACACTCTTGATTTCTGGCTAAATAAAAGCTGTTGCAATGATATTTCCATGCTGAACTGAGTTGTTCTGGCTCAAATATGAAGGCAAACCCACTTTCCTTTCAGTATTTTGCTGCATTTGGCAGAAACAGGCATATTTGCTCATTCGGCCTGAAAATGCTTTTAAGCGCATAAAAACTTACACTCTTGATTTCTGGCTAAATAAAAGCTGTTGCAATGATATTTCCATGCTGAACTGAGTTGTTCTGGCTCAAATATGAAGGCAAACCCACTTTCCTTTCAGTATTTTTCTGCATTTGGCAGAAACAGGCATATTTGCTCATTCGGCCTGAAAATGCTTTTAAGCGCATAAAAACTTACACTCTTGATTTCTGGCTAAATAAAAGCTGTTGCAATGATATTTCCATGCTGAACTGAGTTGTTCTGGCTCAAATATGAAGGCAAACCCACTTTCCTTTCAGTATTTTGCTGCATTTGGCAGAAACAGGCATATTTGCTCATTCGGCCTGAAAATGCTTTTAAGCGCATAAAAACTTACACTCTTGATTTCTGGCTAAATAAAAGCTGTTGCAATGATATTTCCATGCTGAACTGAGTTGTTCTGGCTCAAATATGAAGGCAAACCCACTTTCCTTTCAGTATTTTGCTGCATTTGGCAGAAACAGGCATATTTGCTCATTCGGCCTGAAAATGCTTTTAAGCGCATAAAAACTTACACTCTTGATTTCTGGCTAAATAAAAGCTGTTGCAATGATATTTCCATGCTGAACTGAGTTGTTCTGGCTCAAATATGAAGGCAAACCCACTTTCCTTTCAGTATTTTGCTGCATTTGGCAGAAACAGGCATATTTGCTCATTCGGCCTGAAAATGCTTTTAAGCGCATAAAAACTTACACTCTTGATTTCTGGCTAAATAAAAGCTGTTGCAATGATATTTCCATGCTGAACTGAGTTGTTCTGGCTCAAATATGAAGGCAAACCCACTTTCCTTTCAGTATTTTGCTGCATTTGGCAGAAACAGGCATATTTGCTCATTCGGCCTGAAAATGCTTTTAAGCGCATAAAAACTTACACTCTTGATTTCTGGCTAAATAAAAGCTGTTGCAATGATATTTCCATGCTGAACTGAGTTGTTCTGGCTCAAATATGAAGGCAAACCCACTTTCCTTTCAGTATTTTGCTGCATTTGGCAGAAACAGGCATATTTGCTCATTCGGCCTGAAAATGCATTTAAGCGCATAAAAAGTTACACTCTTGATTTCTGGCTAAATAAAAGCTGTTGTAATGATATTTCCATGCTGAACTGAGTTGTTCTGGCTCAAATATGAAGGCAAACCCACTTTCCTTTCAGTATTTTGCTGCATTTGGCAGAAATCAGCTCATTCGGCCGAAAATGCTTTTAAGCGCATAAAAACTTACACTCTTGATTTCTGGCTAAATAAAAGCTGTTGCAATGATATTTCCATGCTGAACTGAGTTGTTCTGGCTCAAATATGAAGGCAAACCCACTTTCCTTTCAGTATTTTGCTGCATTTGGCAGAAACAGGCATATTTGCTCATTCGGCCTGAAAATGCTTTTAAGCACATAAAAACTTACACTCTTGATTTCTGGCTAAATAAAAGCTGTTGCAATGATATTTCCATGCTGAACTGAGTTGTTCTGGCTCAAATATGAAGGCAAACCCACTTTCCTTTCAGTATTTTGCTGCATTTGGCAGAAACAGGCATATTTGCTCATTCGGCCTGAAAATGCTTTTAAGCACATAAAAACTTACACTCTTGATTTCTGGCTAAATAAAAGCTGTTGCAATGATATTTCCATGCTGAACTGAGTTGTTCTGGCTCAAATATGAAGGCAAACCCACTTTCCTTTCAGTATTTTGCTGCATTTGGCAGAAATCAGCTCATTCGGCCTGAAAATACTTTTAAGCACATAAAAACTTACACTCTTGATTTCTGGCTAAATAAAAGCTGTTGCAATGATATTTCCATGCTGAACTGAGTTGTTCTGGCTCAAATATGAAGGCAAACCCACTTTCTTTTCAGTATTTTGCTGCATTTGGCAGAAACAGGCATATTTGCTCATTCGGCCTGAAAATGCTTTTAAGCGCATAAAAACTTACACTCTTGATTTCTGGCTAAATAAAACCTGTTGCAATGATATTTCAATGCTGAACTGAGTTGTTCTGGCTCAAATATGAAGGCAAACCCACTTTCCTTTCAGTATTTTGCTGCATTACGCAGAAACAGGCATATTTGCTCATTCGGCCTGAAAATGCTTTTAAGCGCATAAAAACTTACACTCTTGATTTCTGGCTAAATAAAAGCTGTTGCAATGATATTTCCATGCTGAACTGAGTTGTTCTGGCTCAAATATGAAGGCAAACCCACTTTCCTTTCAGTATTTTGCTGCATTTGGCAGAAACAGGCATATTTGCTCATTCGGCCTGAAAATGCATTTAAGCACATAAAAACTTGCACTCTTGATTTCTGGCTAAATAAAAGCTGTTGCAATGATATTTCCATGCTGAACTGAGTTGTTCTGGCTCAAATATGAAGGCAAACCCACTTTCCTTTCAGTATTTTGCTGCATTTGGCAGAAATCAGCTCATTCGGCCTGAAAATGCTTTTAAGCGCATAAAAACTTACACTCTTGATTTCTGGCTAAATAAAAGCTGTTGCAATGATATTTCCATGCTGAACTGAGTTGTTCTGGCTCAAATATGAAGGCAAACCCACTTTCCTTTCAGTATTTTGCTGCATTTGGCAGAAACAGGCATATTTGCTCATTCGGCCTGAAAATGCTTTTAAGCACATAAAAACTTACACTCTTGATTTCTGGCTAAATAAAAGCTGTTGCAATGATATTTCCATGCTGAACTGAGTTGTTATGGCTCAAATATGAAGGCAAACCCACTTTCCTTTCAGTATTTTGCTGCATTTGGCAGAAATCAGCTCATTCGGCCTGAAAATGCTTTTAAGCGCATAAAAACTTACACTCTTGATTTCTGGCTAAATAAAAGCTGTTGCAATGATATTTCCATGCTGAACTGAGTTGTTCTGGCTCAAATATGAAGGCAAACCCACTTTCCTTTCAGTATTTTGCTGCATTTGGCAGAAACAGGCATATTTGCTCATTCGGCCTGAAAATGCTTTTAAGCGCATAAAAACTTACACTCTTGATTTCTGGCTAAATAAAAGCTGTTGCAATGATATTTCCATGCTGAACTGAGTTGTTCTGGCTCAAATATGAAGGCAAACCCACTTTCCTTTCAGTATTTTGCTGCATTTGGCAGAAATCAGCTCATTCGGCCTGAAAATGCTTTTAAGCACATAAAAACTTACACTCTTGATTTCTGGCTAAATAAAAGCTGTTGCAATGATATTTCCATGCTGAACTGAGTTGTTCTGGCTCAAATATGAAGGCAAACCCACTTTCCTTTCAGTATTTTGCTGCATTACGCAGAAACAGGCATATTTGCTCATTCGGCCTGAAAATGCTTTTAAGCGCATAAAAACTTACACTCTTGATTTCTGGCTAAATAAAAGCTGTTGCAATGATATTTCCATGCTGAACTGAGTTGTTCTGGCTCAAATATGAAGGTAAACCCACTTTCCTTTCAGTATTTTGCTGCATTTGGCAGAAATCAGCTCATTCGGCCTGAAAATGCTTTTAAGCGCATAAAAAGTTACACTCTTGATTTCTGGCTAAATAAAAGCTGTTGTAATGATATTTCCATGCTGAACTGAGTTGTTCTGGCTCAAATATGAAGGCAAACCCACTTTCCTTTCAGTATTTTGCTGCATTTGGCAGAAATCAGCTCATTCGGCCTGAAAATGCTTTTAAGCGCATAAAAACTTACACTCTTGATTTCTGGCTAAATAAAAGCTGTTGCAATGATATTTCCATGCTGAACTGAGTTGTTCTGGCTCAAATATGAAGGCAAACCCACTTTCCTTTCAGTATTTTGCTGCATTTGGCAGAAACAGGCATATTTGCTCATTCGGCCTGAAAATGCTTTTAAGCGCATAAAAACTTACACTCTTGATTTCTGGCTAAATAAAAGCTGTTGCAATGATATTTCCATGCTTAACTGAGTTGTTCTGGCTCAAATATGAAGGCAAACCCACTTTCCTTTCAGTATTTTGCTGCATTTGGCAGAAACAGGCATATTTGCTCATTCGGCCTGAAAATGCATTTAAGCGCATAAAAAGTTACACTCTTGATTTCTGGCTAAATAAAAGCTGTTGTAATGATATTTCCATGCTGAACTGAGTTGTTCTGGCTCAAATATGAAGGCAAACCCACTTTCCTTTCAGTATTTTGCTGCATTTGGCAGAAATCAGCTCATTCGGCCGGAAAATGCTTTTAAGCGCATAAAAACTTACACTCTTGATTTCTGGCTAAATAAAAGCTGTTGCAATGATATTTCCATGCTGAACTGAGTTGTTCTGGCTCAAATATGAAGGCAAACCCACTTTCCTTTCAGTATTTTGCTGCATTTGGCAGAAACAGGCATATTTGCTCATTCGGCCTGAAAATGCTTTTAAGCACATAAAAACTTACACTCTTGATTTCTGGCTAAATAAAAGCTGTTGCAATGATATTTCCATGCTGAACTGAGTTGTTCTGGCTCAAATATGAAGGCAAACCCACTTTCCTTTCAGTATTTTGCTGCATTTGGCAGAAATCAGCTCATTCGGCCTGAAAATGCTTTTAAGCGCATAAAAACTTACACTCTTGATTTTTGGCTAAATAAAAGCTGTTGCAATGATATTTCCATGCTGAACTGAGTTGTTCTGGCTCAAATATGAAGGCAAACCCACTTTCCTTTCAGTATTTTGCTGCATTTGGCAGAAACAGGCATATTTGCTCATACGGCCTGAAAATGCTTTTAAGCGCATAAAAACTTACACTCTTGATTTCTGGCTAAATAAAAGCTGTTGCAATGATATTTCCATGCTGAACTGAGTTGTTCTGGCTCAAATATGAAGGCAAACCCACTTTCCTTTCAGTATTTTGCTGCATTTGGCAGAAACAGGCATATTTGCTCATTCGGCCTGAAAATGCATTTAAGCGCATAAAAAGTTACACTCTTGATTTCTGGCTAAATAAAAGCTGTTGTAATGATATTTCCATGCTGAACTGAGTTGTTCTGGCTCAAATATGAAGGCAAACCCACTTTCCTTTCAGTATTTTGCTGCATTTGGCAGAAATCAGCTCATTCGGCCTGAAAATGCTTTTAAGCGCATAAAAACTTACACTCTTGATTTCTGGCTAAATAAAAGCTGTTGCAATGATATTTCCATGCTGAACTGAGTTGTTCTGGCTCAAATATGAAGGCAAACCCACTTTCCTTTCAGTATTTTGCTGCATTTGGCAGAAACAGGCATATTTGCTCATTCGGCCTGAAAATGCTTTTAAGCGCATAAAAACTTACACTCTTGATTTCTGGCTAAATAAAAGCTGTTGCAATGATATTTCCATGCTGAACTGAGTTGTTCTGGCTCAAATATGAAGGCAAACCCACTTTCCTTTCAGTATTTTGCTGCATTTGGCAGAAACAGGCATATTTGCTCATTCGGCCTGAAAATGCTTTTAAGCGCATAAAAACTTACACTCTTGATTTCTGGCTAAATAAAAGCTGTTGCAATGATATTTCCATGCTGAACTGAGTTGTTCTGGCTCAAATATGAAGGCAAACCCACTTTCCTTTCAGTATTTTGCTGCATTTGGCAGAAACAGGCATATTTGCTCATTCGGCCTGAAAATGCTTTTAAGCGCATAAAAACTTACACTCTTGATTTCTGGCTAAATAAAAGCTGTTGCAATGATATTTCCATGCTGAACTGAGTTGTTCTGGCTCAAATATGAAGGCAAACCCACTTTCCTTTCAGTATTTTGCTGCATTTGGCAGAAACAGGCATATTTGCTCATTCGGCCTGAAAATGCTTTTAAGCACATAAAAACTTACACTCTTGATTTCTGGCTAAATAAAAGCTGTTGCAATGATATTTCCATGCTGAACTGAGTTGTTCTGGCTCAAATATGAAGGCAAACCCACTTTCCTTTCAGTATTTTGCTGCATTTGGCAGAAATCGGCTCATTCGGCCTGAAAATGCTTTTAAGCGCATAAAAACTTACACTCTTGATTTCTGGCTAAATAAAAGCTGTTGCAATGATATTTCCATGCTGAACTGAGTTGTTCTGGCTCAAATATGAAGGCAAACCCACTTTCCTTTCAGTATTTTGCTGCATTTGGCAGAAACAGGCATATTTGCTCATTCGGCCTGAATATGCTTTTAAGCACATAAAAACTTACACTCTTGATTTCTGGCTAAATAAAAGCTGTTGCAATGATATTTCCATGCTGAACTGAGTTGTTCTGGCTCAAATATGAAGGCAAACCCACTTTCCTTTCAGTATTTTGCTGCATTTGGCAGAAACAGGCATATTTGCTCATTCGGCCTGAAAATGCTTTTAAGCGCATAAAAACTTACACTCTTGATTTCTGGCTAAATAAAAGCTGTTGCAATGATATTTCCATGCTGAACTGAGTTGTTCTGGCTCAAATATGAAGGCAAACCCACTTTCCTTTCAGTATTTTGCTGCATTTGGCAGAAACAGGCATATTTGCTCATTCGGCCTGAAAATGCTTTTAAGCGCATAAAAACTTACACTCTTGATTTCTGGCTAAATAAAAGCTGTTGCAATGATATTTCCATGCTGAACTGAGTTGTTCTGGCTCAAATATGAAGGCAAACCCACTTTCCTTTCAGTATTTTGCTGCATTTGGCAGAAACAGGCATATTTGCTCATTCGGCCTGAAAATGCTTTTAAGCGCATAAAAACTTACACTCTTGATTTCTGGCTAAATAAAAGCTGTTGCAATGATATTTCCATGCTGAACTGAGTTGTTCTGGCTCAAATATGAAGGCAAACCCACTTTCCTTTCAGTATTTTGCTGCATTTGGCAGAAATCAGCTCATTCGGCCTGAAAATGCTTTTAAGCACATAAAAACTTACACTCTTGATTTCTGGCTAAATAAAAGCTGTTGCAATGATATTTCCATGCTGAACTGAGTTGTTCTGGCTCAAATATGAAGGCAAACCCACTTTCCTTTCAGTATTTTGCTGCATTTGGCAGAAACAGGCATATTTGCTCATTCGGCCTGAAAATGCTTTTAAGCACATAAAAACTTACACTCTTGATTTCTGGCTAAATAAAAGCTGTTGCAATGATATTTCCATGCTGAACTGAGTTGTTCTGGCTCAAATATGAAGGCAAACCCACTTTCCTTTCAGTATTTTGCTGCATTTGGCAGAAACAGGCATATTTGCTCATTCGGCCTGAAAATGCTTTTAAGCACATAAAAACTTACACTCTTGATTTCTGGCTAAATAAAAGCTGTTGCAATGATATTTCCATGCTGAACTGAGTTGTCCTGGCTCAAATATGAAGGCAAACCCACTTTCCTTTCAGTATTTTGCTGCATTTGGCAGAAACAGGCATATTTGCTCATTCGGCCTGAAAATGCTTTTAAGCGCATAAAAACTTACACTCTTGATTTCTGGCTAAATAAAAGCTGTTGCAATGATATTTCCATGCTGAACTGAGTTGTTCTGGCTCAAATATGAAGGCAAACCCACTTTCCTTTCAGTATTTTGCTGCATTTGGCAGAAACAGGCATATTTGCTCATTCGGCCTGAAAATGCTTTTAAGCGCATAAAAACTTACACTCTTGATTTCTGGCTAAATAAAAGCTGTTGCAATGATATTTCCATGCTGAACTGAGTTGTTCTGGCTCAAATATGAAGGCAAACCCACTTTCCTTTCAGTATTTTGCTGCATTTGGCAGAAATCAGCTCATTCGGCCTGAAAATGCTTTTAAGCACATAAAAACTTACACTCTTGATTTCTGGCTAAATAAAAGCTGTTGCAATGATATTTCCATGCTGAACTGAGTTGTTCTGGCTCAAATATGAAGGCAAACCCACTTTCCTTTCAGTATTTTGCTGCATTTGGCAGAAATCAGCTCATTCGGCCTGAAAATGCTTTTAAGCACATAAAAACTTACACTCTTGATTTCTGGCTAAATAAAAGCTGTTGCAATGATATTTCCATGCTGAACTGAGTTGTTCTGGCTCAAATATGAAGGCAAACCCACTTTCCTTTCAGTATTTTGCTGCATTTGGCAGAAATCAGCTCATTCGGCCTGAAAATGCTTTTAAGCGCATAAAAACTTACACTCTTGATTTCTGGCTAAATAAAAGCTGTTGCAATGGTAATTCCATGCTGAACTGAGTTGTTCTGGCTCAAATATGAAGGCAAATCCACTTTCCTTTCAGTATTTTGCTGCATTTGGCAGAAACAGGCATATTTGCTCATTCGGCCTGAAAATGCTTTTAAGCGCATAAAAACTTACACTCTTGATTTCTGGCTAAATAAAAGCTGTTGCAATGATATTTCCATGCTGAACTGAGTTGTTCTGGCTCAAATATGAAGGCAAACCCACTTTCCTTTCAGTATTTTGCTGCATTTGGCAGAAATCAGCTCATTCGGCCTGAAAATGCTTTTAAGCACATGAAAACTTACACTCTTGATTTCTGGCTAAATAAAAGCTGTTGCAATGATATTTCCATGCTGAACTGAGTTGTTCTGGCTCAAATATGAAGGCAAACCCACTTTCCTTTCAGTATTTTGCTGCATTTGGCAGAAACAGGCATATTTGCTCATTCGGCCTGAAAATGCTTTTAAGCGCATAAAAACTTACACTCTTGATTTCTGGCTAAATAAAAGCTGTTGCAAGGATATTTCAATGCTGAACTGAGTTGTTCTGGCTCAAATATGAAGGCAAACCCACTTTCCTTTCAGTATTTTGCTGCATTACGCAGAAACAGGCATATTTGCTCATTCGGCCTGAAAATGCTTTTAAGCGCATAAAAACTTACACTCTTGATTTCTGGCTAAATAAAAGCTGTTGCAATGATATTTCCATGCTGAACTGAGTTGTTCTGGCTCAAATATGAAGGCAAACCCACTTTCCTTTCAGTATTTTGCTGCATTTGGCAGAAACAGGCATATTTGCTCATTCGGCCTGAAAATGCTTTTAAGCGCATAAAAACTTACACTCTTGATTTCTGGCTAAATAAAAGCTGTTGCAATGATATTTCCATGCTGAACTGAGTTGTTCTGGCTCAAATATGAAGGCAAACCCACTTTCCTTTCAGTATTTTGCTGCATTTGGCAGAAATCAGCTCATTCGGCCTGAAAATACTTTTAAGCACATAAAAACTTACACTCTTGATTTCTGGCTAAATAAAAGCTGTTGCAATGATATTTCCATGCTGAACTGAGTTGTTCTGGCTCAAATATGAAGGCAAACCCACTTTCCTTTCAGTATTTTGCTGCATTTGGCAGAAACAGGCATATTTGCTCATTCGGCCTGAAAATGCTTTTAAGCGCATAAAAACTTACACTCTTGATTTCTGGCTAAATAAAAGCTGTTGCAATGATATTTCCATGCTGAACTGAGTTGTTCTGGCTCAAATATGAAGGCAAACCCACTTTCCTTTCAGTATTTTGCTGCATTTGGCAGAAACAGGCATATTTGCTCATTCGGCCTGAAAATGCTTTTAAGCGCATAAAAACTTACACTCTTGATTTCTGGCTAAATAAAAGCTGTTGCAATGATATTTCCATGCTGAACTGAGTTGTTCTGGCTCAAATATGAAGGCAAACCCACTTTCCTTTCAGTATTTTGCTGCATTTGGCAGAAACAGGCATATTTGCTCATTCGGCCTGAAAATGCTTTTAAGCACATAAAAACTTACACTCTTGATTTCTGGCTAAATAAAAGCTGTTGCAATGATATTTCCATGCTGAACTGAGTTGTTCTGGCTCAAATATGAAGGCAAACCCACTTTCCTTTCAGTATTTTGCTGCATTTGGCAGAAACAGGCATATTTGCTCATACGGCCTGAAAATGCTTTTAAGCGCATAAAAACTTACACTCTTGATTTCTGGCTAAATAAAAGCTGTTGCAATGATATTTCAATGCTGAACTGAGTTGTTCTGGCTCAAATATGAAGGCAAACCCACTTTCCTTTCAGTATTTTGCTGCATTTGGCAGAAACAGGCATATTTGCTCATTCGGCCTGAAAATGCATTTAAGCGCATAAAAAGTTACACTCTTGATTTCTGGCTAAATAAAAGCTGTTGTAATGATATTTCCATGCTGAACTGAGTTGTTCTGGCTCAAATATGAAGGCAAACCCACTTTCCTTTCAGTATTTTGCTGCATTTGGCAGAAATCAGCTCATTCGGCCTGAAAATGCTTTTAAGCGCATAAAAACTTACACTCTTGATTTCTGGCTAAATAAAAGCTGTTGCAATGATATTTCCATGCTGAACTGAGTTGTTCTGGCTCAAATATGAAGGCAAACCCACTTTCCTTTCAGTATTTTGCTGCATTTGGCAGAAACAGGCATATTTGCTCATTCGGCCTGAAAATGCTTTTAAGCACATAAAAACTTACACTCTTGATTTCTGGCTAAATAAAAGCTGTTGCAATGATATTTCCATGCTGAACTGAGTTGTTCTGGCTCAAATATGAAGGCAAACCCACTTTCCTTTCAGTATTTTGCTGCATTTGGCAGAAACAGGCATATTTGCTCATTCGGCCTGAAAATGCTTTTAAGCGCATAAAAACTTACACTCTTGATTTCTGGCTAAATAAAAGCTGTTGCAATGATATTTCCATGCTGAACTGAGTTGTTCTGGCTCAAATATGAAGGCAAACCCACTTTCCTTTCAGTATTTTTCTGCATTTGGCAGAAACAGGCATATTTGCTCATTCGGCCTGAAAATGCTTTTAAGCGCATAAAAACTTACACTCTTGATTTCTGGCTAAATAAAAGCTGTTGCAATGATATTTCCATGCTGAACTGAGTTGTTCTGGCTCAAATATGAAGGCAAACCCACTTTCCTTTCAGTATTTTGCTGCATTTGGCAGAAACAGGCATATTTGCTCATTCGGCCTGAAAATGCTTTTAAGCGCATAAAAACTTACACTCTTGATTTCTGGCTAAATAAAAGCTGTTGCAATGATATTTCCATGCTGAACTGAGTTGTTCTGGCTCAAATATGAAGGCAAACCCACTTTCCTTTCAGTATTTTGCTGCATTTGGCAGAAACAGGCATATTTGCTCATTCGGCCTGAAAATGCTTTTAAGCGCATAAAAACTTACACTCTTGATTTCTGGCTAAATAAAAGCTGTTGCAATGATATTTCCATGCTGAACTGAGTTGTTCTGGCTCAAATATGAAGGCAAACCCACTTTCCTTTCAGTATTTTGCTGCATTTGGCAGAAACAGGCATATTTGCTCATTCGGCCTGAAAATGCTTTTAAGCGCATAAAAACTTACACTCTTGATTTCTGGCTAAATAAAAGCTGTTGCAATGATATTTCCATGCTGAACTGAGTTGTTCTGGCTCAAATATGAAGGCAAACCCACTTTCCTTTCAGTATTTTGCTGCATTTGGCAGAAACAGGCATATTTGCTCATTCGGCCTGAAAATGCTTTTAAGCGCATAAAAACTTACACTCTTGATTTCTGGCTAAATAAAAGCTGTTGCAATGATATTTCCATGCTGAACTGAGTTGTTCTGGCTCAAATATGAAGGCAAACCCACTTTCCTTTCAGTATTTTGCTGCATTTGGCAGAAACAGGCATATTTGCTCATTCGGCCTGAAAATGCTTTTAAGCGCATAAAAACTTACACTCTTGATTTCTGGCTAAATAAAAGCTGTTGCAATGATATTTCCATGCTGAACTGAGTTGTTCTGGCTCAAATATGAAGGCAAACCCACTTTCCTTTCAGTATTTTGCTGCATTTGGCAGAAACAGGCATATTTGCTCATTCGGCCTGAAAATGCTTTTAAGCGCATAAAAACTTACACTCTTGATTTCTGGCTAAATAAAAGCTGTTGCAATGATATTTCCATGCTGAACTGAGTTGTTCTGGCTCAAATATGAAGGCAAACCCACTTTCCTTTCAGTATTTTGCTGCATTTGGCAGAAACAGGCATATTTGCTCATTCGGCCTGAAAATGCTTTTAAGCACATAAAAACTTACACTCTTGATTTCTGGCTAAATAAAAGCTGTTGCAATGATATTTCCATGCTGAACTGAGTTGTTCTGGCTCAAATATGAAGGCAAACCCACTTTCCTTTCAGTATTTTGCTGCATTTGGCAGAAATCAGCTCATTCGGTCTGAAAATGCTTTTAAGCGCATAAAACTTACACTCTTGATTTTTGGCTAAATAAAAGCTGTTGCAATGATATTTCCATGCTGAACTGAGTTGTTCTGGCTCAAATATGAAGGCAAACCCACTTTCCTTTCAGTATTTTGCTGCATTTGGCAGAAACAGGCATATTTGCTCATACGGCCTGAAAATGCTTTTAAGCGCATAAAAACTTACACTCTTGATTTCTGGCTAAATAAAAGCTGTTGCAATGATATTTCAATGCTGAACTGAGTTGTTCTGGCTCAAATATGAAGGCAAACCCACTTTCCTTTCAGTATTTTGCTGCATTTGGCAGAAACAGGCATATTTGCTCATTCGGCCTGAAAATGCATTTAAGCGCATAAAAAGTTACACTCTTGATTTCTGGCTAAATAAAAGCTGTTGTAATGATATTTCCATGCTGAACTGAGTTGTTCTGGCTCAAATATGAAGGCAAACCCACTTTCCTTTCAGTATTTTGCTGCATTTGGCAGAAATCAGCTCATTCGGCCTGAAAATGCTTTTAAGCGCATAAAAACTTACACTCTTGATTTCTGGCTAAATAAAAGCTGTTGCAATGATATTTCCATGCTGAACTGAGTTGTTCTGGCTCAAATATGAAGGCAAACCCACTTTCCTTTCAGTATTTTGCTGCATTTGGCAGAAACAGGCATATTTGCTCATTCGGCCTGAAAATGCTTTTAAGCACATAAAAACTTACACTCTTGATTTCTGGCTAAATAAAAGCTGTTGCAATGATATTTCCATGCTGAACTGAGTTGTTCTGGCTCAAATATGAAGGCAAACCCACTTTCCTTTCAGTATTTTGCTGCATTTGGCAGAAACAGGCATATTTGCTCATTCGGCCTGAAAATGCTTTTAAGCGCATAAAAACTTACACTCTTGATTTCTGGCTAAATAAAAGCTGTTGCAATGATATTTCCATGCTGAACTGAGTTGTTCTGGCTCAAATATGAAGGCAAACCCACTTTCCTTTCAGTATTTTTCTGCATTTGGCAGAAACAGGCATATTTGCTCATTCGGCCTGAAAATGCTTTTAAGCGCATAAAAACTTACACTCTTGATTTCTGGCTAAATAAAAGCTGTTGCAATGATATTTCCATGCTGAACTGAGTTGTTCTGGCTCAAATATGAAGGCAAACCCACTTTCCTTTCAGTATTTTGCTGCATTTGGCAGAAACAGGCATATTTGCTCATTCGGCCTGAAAATGCTTTTAAGCGCATAAAAACTTACACTCTTGATTTCTGGCTAAATAAAAGCTGTTGCAATGATATTTCCATGCTGAACTGAGTTGTTCTGGCTCAAATATGAAGGCAAACCCACTTTCCTTTCAGTATTTTGCTGCATTTGGCAGAAACAGGCATATTTGCTCATTCGGCCTGAAAATGCTTTTAAGCGCATAAAAACTTACACTCTTGATTTCTGGCTAAATAAAAGCTGTTGCAATGATATTTCCATGCTGAACTGAGTTGTTCTGGCTCAAATATGAAGGCAAACCCACTTTCCTTTCAGTATTTTGCTGCATTTGGCAGAAACAGGCATATTTGCTCATTCGGCCTGAAAATGCTTTTAAGCGCATAAAAACTTACACTCTTGATTTCTGGCTAAATAAAAGCTGTTGCAATGATATTTCCATGCTGAACTGAGTTGTTCTGGCTCAAATATGAAGGCAAACCCACTTTCCTTTCAGTATTTTGCTGCATTTGGCAGAAACAGGCATATTTGCTCATTCGGCCTGAAAATGCTTTTAAGCGCATAAAAACTTACACTCTTGATTTCTGGCTAAATAAAAGCTGTTGCAATGATATTTCCATGCTGAACTGAGTTGTTCTGGCTCAAATATGAAGGCAAACCCACTTTCCTTTCAGTATTTTGCTGCATTTGGCAGAAACAGGCATATTTGCTCATTCGGCCTGAAAATGCTTTTAAGCGCATAAAAACTTACACTCTTGATTTCTGGCTAAATAAAAGCTGTTGCAATGATATTTCCATGCTGAACTGAGTTGTTCTGGCTCAAATATGAAGGCAAACCCACTTTCCTTTCAGTATTTTGCTGCATTTGGCAGAAACAGGCATATTTGCTCATTCGGCCTGAAAATGCTTTTAAGCGCATAAAAACTTACACTCTTGATTTCTGGCTAAATAAAAGCTGTTGCAATGATATTTCCATGCTGAACTGAGTTGTTCTGGCTCAAATATGAAGGCAAACCCACTTTCCTTTCAGTATTTTGCTGCATTTGGCAGAAACAGGCATATTTGCTCATTCGGCCTGAAAATGCTTTTAAGCGCATAAAAACTTACACTCTTGATTTCTGGCTAAATAAAAGCTGTTGCAATGATATTTCCATGCTGAACTGAGTTGTTCTGGCTCAAATATGAAGGCAAACCCACTTTCCTTTCAGTATTTTGCTGCATTTGGCAGAAATCAGCTCATTCGGCCTGAAAATGCTTTTAAGCACATAAAAACTTACACTCTTGATTTCTGGCTAAATAAAAGCTGTTGCAATGATATTTCCATGCTGAACTGAGTTGTTCTGGCTCAAATATGAAGGCAAACCCACTTTCCTTTCAGTATTTTGCTGCATTTGGCAGAAACAGGCATATTTGCTCATTCGGCCTGAAAATGCTTTTAAGCGCATAAAAACTTACACTCTTGATTTCTGGCTAAATAAAAGCTGTTGCAATGATATTTCCATGCTGAACTGAGTTGTTCTGGCTCAAATATGAAGGCAAACCCACTTTCCTTTCAGTATTTTGCTGCATTTGGCAGAAACAGGCATATTTGCTCATTCGGCCTGAAAATGCTTTTAAGCGCATAAAAACTTACACTCTTGATTTCTGGCTAAATAAAAGCTGTTGCAATGATATTTCCATGCTGAACTGAGTTGTTCTGGCTCAAATATGAAGGCAAACCCACTTTCCTTTCAGTATTTTGCTGCATTTGGCAGAAACAGGCATATTTGCTCATTCGGCCTGAAAATGCTTTTAAGCACATAAAAACTTACACTCTTGATTTCTGGCTAAATAAAAGCTGTTGCAATGATATTTCCATGCTGAACTGAGTTGTTCTGGCTCAAATATGAAGGCAAACCCACTTTCCTTTCAGTATTTTGCTGCATTTGGCAGAAACAGGCATATTTGCTCATTCGGCCTGAAAATGCTTTTAAGCACATAAAAACTTACACTCTTGATTTCTGGCTAAATAAAAGCTGTTGCAATGATATTTCCATGCTGAACTGAGTTGTTCTGGCTCAAATATGAAGGCAAACCCACTTTCCTTTCAGTATTTTGCTGCATTTGGCAGAAACAGGCATATTTGCTCATTCGGCCTGAAAATGCTTTTAAGCGCATAAAAACTTACACTCTTGATTTCTGGCTAAATAAAAGCTGTTGCAATGATATTTCCATGCTGAACTGAGTTGTTCTGGCTCAAATATGAAGGCAAACCCACTTTCCTTTCAGTATTTTGCTGCATTTGGCAGAAACAGGCATATTTGCTCATTCGGCCTGAAAATGCTTTTAAGCGCATAAAAACTTACACTCTTGATTTCTGGCTAAATAAAAGCTGTTGCAATGATATTTCCATGCTGAACTGAGTTGTTCTGGCTCAAATATGAAGGCAAACCCACTTTCCTTTCAGTATTTTGCTGCATTTGGCAGAAACAGGCATATTTGCTCATTCGGCCTGAAAATGCTTTTAAGCACATAAAAACTTACACTCTTGATTTCTGGCTAAATAAAAGCTGTTGCAATGATATTTCCATGCTGAACTGAGTTGTTCTAGCTCAAATATGAAGGCAAACCCACTTTCCTTTCAGTATTTTGCTGCATTTGGCAGAAACAGGCATATTTGCTCATTCGGCCTGAAAATGCTTTTAAGCACATAAAAACTTACACTCTTGATTTCTGGCTAAATAAAAGCTGTTGCAATGATATTTCCATGCTGAACTGAGTTGTTCTGGCTCAAATATGAAGGCAAACCCACTTTCCTTTCAGTATTTTGCTGCATTTGGCAGAAACAGGCATATTTGCTCATTCGGCCTGAAAATGCTTTTAAGCGCATAAAAACTTACACTCTTGATTTCTGGCTAAATAAAAGCTGTTGCAATGATATTTCCATGCTGAACTGAGTTGTTCTGGCTCAAATATGAAGGCAAACCCACTTTCCTTTCAGTATTTTGCTGCATTTGGCAGAAACAGGCATATTTGCTCATTCGGCCTGAAAATGCTTTTAAGCGCATAAAAACTTACACTCTTGATTTCTGGCTAAATAAAAGCTGTTACAATGATATTTCCATGCTGAACTGAGTTGTTCTGGCTCAAATATGAAGGCAAACCCACTTTCCTTTCAGTATTTTGCTGCATTTGGCAGAAACAGGCATATTTGCTCATTCGGCCTGAAAATGCTTTTAAGCGCATAAAAACTTACACTCTTGATTTCTGGCTAAATAAAAGCTGTTGCAATGATATTTCCATGCTGAACTGAGTTGTTCTGGCTCAAATATGAAGGCAAACCCACTTTCCTTTCAGTATTTTGCTGCATTTGGCAGAAACAGGCATATTTGCTCATTCGGCCTGAAAATGCTTTTAAGCGCATAAAAACTTACACTCTTGATTTCTGGCTAAATAAAAGCTGTTGCAATGATATTTCCATGCTGAACTGAGTTGTTCTGGCTCAAATATGAAGGCAAACCCACTTTCCTTTCAGTATTTTGCTGCCTTTGGCAGAAACAGGCATATTTGCTCATTCGGCCTGAAAATGCTTTTAAGCGCATAAAAACTTACACTCTTGATTTCTGGCTAAATAAAAGCTGTTGCAATGATATTTCCATGCTGAACTGAGTTGTTCTGGCTCAAATATGAAGGCAAACCCACTTTCCTTTCAGTATTTTGCTGCCTTTGGCAGAAACAGGCATATTTGCTCATTCGGCCTGAAAATGCTTTTAAGCGCATAAAAACTTACACTCTTGATTTCTGGCTAAATAAAAGCTGTTGCAATGATATTTCCATGCTGAACTGAGTTGTTCTGGCTCAAATATGAAGGCAAACCCACTTTCCTTTCAGTATTTTGCTGCATTTGGCAGAAACAGGCATATTTGCTCATTCGGCCTGAAAATGCTTTTAAGCGCATAAAAACTTACACTCTTGATTTCTGGCTAAATAAAAGCTGTTGCAATGATATTTCCATGCTGAACTGAGTTGTTCTGGCTCAAATATGAAGGCAAACCCACTTTCCTTTCAGTATTTTGCTGCATTTGGCAGAAACAGGCATATTTGCTCATTCGGCCTGAAAATGCTTTTAAGCACATAAAAACTTACACTCTTGATTTCTGGCTAAATAAAAGCTGTTGCAATGATATTTCCATGCTGAACTGAGTTGTTCTGGCTCAAATATGAAGGCAAACCCACTTTCCTTTCAGTATTTTGCTGCATTTGGCAGAAACAGGCATATTTGCTCATTCGGCCTGAAAATGCTTTTAAGCGCATAAAAACTTACACTCTTGATTTCTGGCTAAATAAAAGCTGTTGCAATGATATTTCCATGCTGAACTGAGTTGTTCTGGCTCAAATATGAAGGCAAACCCACTTTCCTTTCAGTATTTTGCTGCATTTGGCAGAAACAGGCATATTTGCTCATTCGGCCTGAAAATGCTTTTAAGCGCATAAAAACTTACACTCTTGATTTCTGGCTAAATAAAAGCTGTTACAATGATATTTCCATGCTGAACTGAGTTGTTCTGGCTGAAATATGAAGGCAAACCCACTTTCCTTTCAGTATTTTGCTGCATTTGGCAGAAACAGGCATATTTGCTCATTCGGCCTGAAAATGCTTTTAAGCGCATAAAAACTTACACTCTTGATTTCTGGCTAAATAAAAGCTGTTGCAATGATATTTCCATGCTGAACTGAGTTGTTCTGGCTCAAATATGAAGGCAAACCCACTTTCCTTTCAGTATTTTGCTGCATTTTGCAGAAACAGGCATATTTGCTCATTCGGCCTGAAAATGCTTTTAAGCGCATAAAAACTTACACTCTTGATTTCTGGCTAAATAAAAGCTGTTGCAATGATATTTCCATGCTGAACTGAGTTGTTCTGGCTCAAATATGAAGGCAAACCCACTTTCCTTTCAGTATTTTGCTGCCTTTGGCAGAAACAGGCATATTTGCTCATTCGGCCTGAAAATGCTTTTAAGCGCATAAAAACTTACACTCTTGATTTCTGGCTAAATAAAAGCTGTTGCAATGATATTTCCATGCTGAACTGAGTTGTTCTGGCTCAAATATGAAGGCAAACCCACTTTCCTTTCAGTATTTTGCTGCCTTTGGCAGAAACAGGCATATTTGCTCATTCGGCCTGAAAATGCTTTTAAGCGCATAAAAACTTACACTCTTGATTTCTGGCTAAATAAAAGCTGTTGCAATGATATTTCCATGCTGAACTGAGTTGTTCTGGCTCAAATATGAAGGCAAACCCACTTTCCTTTCAGTATTTTGCTGCATTTGGCAGAAACAGGCATATTTGCTCATTCGGCCTGAAAATGCTTTTAAGCGCATAAAAACTTACACTCTTGATTTCTGGCTAAATAAAAGCTGTTGCAATGATATTTCCATGCTGAACTGAGTTGTTCTGGCTCAAATATGAAGGCAAACCCACTTTCCTTTCAGTATTTTGCTGCATTTGGCAGAAATCAGCTCATTCGGCCTGAAAATGCTTTTAAGCGCATAAAAACTTACACTCTTGATTTTTGGCTAAATAAAAGCTGTTGCAATGATATTTCCATGCTGAACTGAGTTGTTCTGGCTCAAATATGAAGGCAAACCCACTTTCCTTTCAGTATTTTGCTGCATTTGGCAGAAACAGGCATATTTGCTCATACGGCCTGAAAATGCTTTTAAGCGCATAAAAACTTACACTCTTGATTTCTGGCTAAATAAAAGCTGTTGCAATGATATTTCCATGCTGAACTGAGTTGTTCTGGCTCAAATATGAAGGCAAACCCACTTTCCTTTCAGTATTTTGCTGCATTTGGCAGAAACAGGCATATTTGCTCATTCGGCCTGAAAATGCATTTAAGCGCATAAAAAGTTACACTCTTGATTTCTGGCTAAATAAAAGCTGTTGTAATGATATTTCCATGCTGAACTGAGTTGTTCTGGCTCAAATATGAAGGCAAACCCACTTTCCTTTCAGTATTTTGCTGCATTTGGCAGAAATCAGCTCATTCGGCCTGAAAATGCTTTTAAGCGCATAAAAACTTACACTCTTGATTTCTGGCTAAATAAAAGCTGTTGCAATGATATTTCCATGCTGAACTGAATTGTTCTGGCTCAAATATGAAGGCAAACCCACTTTCCTTTCAGTATTTTGCTGCATTTGGCAGAAACAGGCATATTTGCTCATTCGGCCTGAAAATGCTTTTAAGCACATAAAAACTTACACTCTTGATTTCTGGCTAAATAAAAGCTGTTGCAATGATATTTCCATGCTGAACTGAGTTGTTCTGGCTCAAATATGAAGGCAAACCCACTTTCCTTTCAGTATTTTGCTGCATTTGGCAGAAACAGGCATATTTGCTCATTCGGCCTGAAAATGCTTTTAAGCACATAAAAACTTACACTCTTGATTTCTGGCTAAATAAAAGCTGTTGCAATGATATTTCCATGCTGAACTGAGTTGTTCTGGCTCAAATATGAAGGCAAACCCACTTTCCTTTCAGTATTTTGCTGCATTTGGCAGAAATCAGCTCATTCGGCCTGAAAATGCTTTTAAGCGCATAAAAACTTACACTCTTGATTTCTGGCTAAATAAAAGCTGTTGCAATGATATTTCCATGCTGAACTGAGTTGTTCTGGCTCAAATATGAAGGCAAACCCACTTTCCTTTCAGTATTTTGCTGCATTTGGCAGAAACAGGCATATTTGCTCATTCGGCCTGAAAATGCTTTTAAGCACATAAAAACTTACACTCTTGATTTCTGGCTAAATAAAAGCTGTTGCAATGATATTTCCATGCTGAACTGAGTTGTTCTGGCTCAAATATGAAGGCAAACCCACTTTCCTTTCAGTATTTTGCTGCATTTGGCAGAAATCAGCTCATTCGGCCTGAAAATGCTTTTAAGCGCATAAAAACTTACACTCTTGATTTCTGGCTAAATAAAAGCTGTTGCAATGATATTTCCATGCTGAACTGAGTTGTTCTGGCTCAAATATGAAGGCAAACCCACTTTCCTTTCAGTATTTTGCTGCATTTGGCAGAAACAGGCATATTTGCTCATTCGGCCTGAATATGCTTTTAAGCACATAAAAACTTACACTCTTGATTTCTGGCTAAATAAAAGCTGTTGCAATGATATTTCCATGCTGAACTGAGTTGTTCTGGCTCAAATATGAAGGCAAACCCACTTTCCTTTCAGTATTTTGCTGCATTTGGCAGAAACAGGCATATTTGCTCATTCGGCCTGAAAATGCTTTTAAGCGCATAAAAACTTACACTCTTGATTTCTGGCTAAATAAAAGCTGTTGCAATGATATTTCCATGCTGAACTGAGTTGTTCTGGCTCAAATATGAAGGCAAACCCACTTTCCTTTCAGTATTTTGCTGCATTTGGCAGAAACAGGCATATTTGCTCATTCGGCCTGAAAATGCTTTTAAGCGCATAAAAACTTACACTCTTGATTTCTGGCTAAATAAAAGCTGTTGCAATGATATTTCCATGCTGAACTGAGTTGTTCTGGCTCAAATATGAAGGCAAACCCACTTTCCTTTCAGTATTTTGCTGCATTTGGCAGAAACAGGCATATTTGCTCATTCGGCCTGAAAATGCTTTTAAGCGCATAAAAACTTACACTCTTGATTTCTGGCTAAATAAAAGCTGTTGCAATGATATTTCCATGCTGAACTGAGTTGTTCTGGCTCAAATATGAAGGCAAACCCACTTTCCTTTCAGTATTTTGCTGCATTTGGCAGAAATCAGCTCATTCGGCCTGAAAATGCTTTTAAGCACATAAAAACTTACACTCTTGATTTCTGGCTAAATAAAAGCTGTTGCAATGATATTTCCATGCTGAACTGAGTTGTTCTGGCTCAAATATGAAGGCAAACCCACTTTCCTTTCAGTATTTTGCTGCATTTGGCAGAAACAGGCATATTTGCTCATTCGGCCTGAAAATGCTTTTAAGCGCATAAAAACTTACACTCTTGATTTCTGGCTAAATAAAAGCTGTTGCAATGATATTTCCATGCTGAACTGAGTTGTTCTGGCTCAAATATGAAGGCAAACCCACTTTCCTTTCAGTATTTTGCTGCATTTGGCAGAAACAGGCATATTTGCTCATTCGGCCTGAAAATGCTTTTAAGCGCATAAAAACTTACACTCTTGATTTCTGGCTAAATAAAAGCTGTTGCAATGATATTTCCATGCTGAACTGAGTTGTTCTGGCTCAAATATGAAGGCAAACCCACTTTCCTTTCAGTATTTTGCTGCATTTGGCAGAAACAGGCATATTTGCTCATTCGGCCTGAAAATGCTTTTAAGCACATAAAAACTTACACTCTTGATTTCTGGCTAAATAAAAGCTGTTGCAATGATATTTCCATGCTGAACTGAGTTGTTCTGGCTCAAATATGAAGGCAAACCCACTTTCCTTTCAGTATTTTGCTGCATTTGGCAGAAACAGGCATATTTGCTCATTCGGCCTGAAAATGCTTTTAAGCACATAAAAACTTACACTCTTGATTTCTGGCTAAATAAAAGCTGTTGCAATGATATTTCCATGCTGAACTGAGTTGTTCTGGCTCAAATATGAAGGCAAACCCACTTTCCTTTCAGTATTTTGCTGCATTTGGCAGAAACAGGCATATTTGCTCATTCGGCCTGAAAATGCTTTTAAGCGCATAAAAACTTACACTCTTGATTTCTGGCTAAATAAAAGCTGTTGCAATGATATTTCCATGCTGAACTGAGTTGTTCTGGCTCAAATATGAAGGCAAACCCACTTTCCTTTCAGTATTTTGCTGCATTTGGCAGAAACAGGCATATTTGCTCATTCGGCCTGAAAATGCTTTTAAGCGCATAAAAACTTACACTCTTGATTTCTGGCTAAATAAAAGCTGTTGCAATGATATTTCCATGCTGAACTGAGTTGTTCTGGCTCAAATATGAAGGCAAACCCACTTTCCTTTCAGTATTTTGCTGCATTTGGCAGAAATCAGCTCATTCGGCCTGAAAATGCTTTTAAGCACATAAAAACTTACACTCTTGATTTCTGGCTAAATAAAAGCTGTTGCAATGATATTTCCATGCTGAACTGAGTTGTTCTGGCTCAAATATGAAGGCAAACCCACTTTCCTTTCAGTATTTTGCTGCATTTGGCAGAAATCAGCTCATTCGGCCTGAAAATGCTTTTAAGCACATAAAAACTTACACTCTTGATTTCTGGCTAAATAAAAGCTGTTGCAATGATATTTCCATGCTGAACTGAGTTGTTCTGGCTCAAATATGAAGGCAAACCCACTTTCCTTTCAGTATTTTGCTGCATTTGGCAGAAACAGGCATATTTGCTCATTCGGCCTGAAAATGCTTTTAAGCGCATAAAAACTTACACTCTTGATTTCTGGCTAAATAAAAGCTGTTGCAATGATATTTCCATGCTGAACTGAGTTGTTCTGGCTCAAATATGAAGGCAAATCCACTTTCCTTTCAGTATTTTGCTGCATTTGGCAGAAACAGGCATATTTGCTCATTCGGCCTGAAAATGCTTTTAAGCGCATAAAAACTTACACTCTTGATTTCTGGCTAAATAAAAGCTGTTGCAATGATATTTCCATGCTGAACTGAGTTGTTCTGGCTCAAATATGAAGGCAAACCCACTTTCCTTTCAGTATTTTGCTGCATTTGGCAGAAACAGGCATATTTGCTCATTCGGCCTGAAAATGCTTTTAAGCACATAAAAACTTACACTCTTGATTTCTGGCTAAATAAAAGCTGTTGCAATGATATTTCCATGCTGAACTGAGTTGTTCTGGCTCAAATATGAAGGCAAACCCACTTTCCTTTCAGTATTTTGCTGCATTTGGCAGAAATCAGCTCATTCGGCCTGAAAATGCTTTTAAGCACATAAAAACTTACACTCTTGATTTCTGGCTAAATAAAAGCTGTTGCAATGATATTTCCATGCTGAACTGAGTTGTTCTGGCTCAAATATGAAGGCAAACCCACTTTCCTTTCAGTATTTTGCTGCATTTGGCAGAAATCAGCTCATTCGGCCTGAAAATGCTTTTAAGCACATAAAAACTTACACTCTTGATTTCTGGCTAAATAAAAGCTGTTGCAATGATATTTCCATGCTGAACTGAGTTGTTCTGGCTCAAATATGAAGGCAAACCCACTTTCCTTTCAGTATTTTGCTGCATTTGGCAGAAACAGGCATATTTGCTCATTCGGCCTGAAAATGCTTTTAAGCGCATAAAAACTTACACTCTTGATTTCTGGCTAAATAAAAGCTGTTGCAATGATATTTCCATGCTGAACTGAGTTGTTCTGGCTCAAATATGAAGGCAAATCCACTTTCCTTTCAGTATTTTGCTGCATTTGGCAGAAACAGGCATATTTGCTCATTCGGCCTGAAAATGCTTTTAAGCGCATAAAAACTTACACTCTTGATTTCTGGCTAAATAAAAGCTGTTGCAATGATATTTCCATGCTGAACTGAGTTGTTCTGGCTCAAATATGAAGGCAAACCCACTTTCCTTTCAGTATTTTGCTGCATTTGGCAGAAACAGGCATATTTGCTCATTCGGCCTGAAAATGCTTTTAAGCACATAAAAACTTACACTCTTGATTTCTGGCTAAATAAAAGCTGTTGCAATGATATTTCCATGCTGAACTGAGTTGTTCTGGCTCAAATATGAAGGCAAACCCACTTTCCTTTCAGTATTTTGCTGCATTTGGCAGAAATCAGCTCATTCGGTCTGAAAATGCTTTTAAGCGCATAAAAACTTACACTCTTGATTTTTGGCTAAATAAAAGCTGTTGCAATGATATTTCCATGCTGAACTGAGTTGTTCTGGCTCAAATATGAAGGCAAACCCACTTTCCTTTCAGTATTTTGCTGCATTTGGCAGAAACAGGCATATTTGCTCATACGGCCTGAAAATGCTTTTAAGCGCATAAAAACTTACACTCTTGATTTCTGGCTAAATAAAAGCTGTTGCAATGATATTTCCATGCTGAACTGAGTTGTTCTGGCTCAAATATGAAGGCAAACCCACTTTCCTTTCAGTATTTTGCTGCATTTGGCAGAAACAGGCATATTTGCTCATTCGGCCTGAAAATGCATTTAAGCGCATAAAAAGTTACACTCTTGATTTCTGGCTAAATAAAAGCTGTTGTAATGATATTTCCATGCTGAACTGAGTTGTTCTGGCTCAAATATGAAGGCAAACCCACTTTCCTTTCAGTATTTTGCTGCATTTGGCAGAAATCAGCTCATTCGGCCTGAAAATGCTTTTAAGCGCATAAAAACTTACACTCTTGATTTCTGGCTAAATAAAAGCTGTTGCAATGATATTTCCATGCTGAACTGAGTTGTTCTGGCTCAAATATGAAGGCAAACCCACTTTCCTTTCAGTATTTTGCTGCATTTGGCAGAAACAGGCATATTTGCTCATTCGGCCTGAAAATGCTTTTAAGCACATAAAAACTTACACTCTTGATTTCTGGCTAAATAAAAGCTGTTGCAATGATATTTCCATGCTGAACTGAGTTGTTCTGGCTCAAATATGAAGGCAAACCCACTTTCCTTTCAGTATTTTGCTGCATTTGGCAGAAACAGGCATATTTGCTCATTCGGCCTGAAAATGCTTTTAAGCGCATAAAAACTTACACTCTTGATTTCTGGCTAAATAAAAGCTGTTGCAATGATATTTCCATGCTGAACTGAGTTGTTCTGGCTCAAATATGAAGGCAAACCCACTTTCCTTTCAGTATTTTTCTGCATTTGGCAGAAACAGGCATATTTGCTCATTCGGCCTGAAAATGCTTTTAAGCACATAAAAACTTACACTCTTGATTTCTGGCTAAATAAAAGCTGTTGCAATGATATTTCCATGCTGAACTGAGTTGTTCTGGCTCAAATATGAAGGCAAACCCACTTTCCTTTCAGTATTTTGCTGCATTTGGCAGAAACAGGCATATTTGCTCATTCGGCCTGAAAATGCTTTTAAGCGCATAAAAACTTACACTCTTGATTTCTGGCTAAATAAAAGCTGTTGCAATGATATTTCCATGCTGAACTGAGTTGTTCTGGCTCAAATATGAAGGCAAACCCACTTTCCTTTCAGTATTTTGCTGCATTTGGCAGAAACAGGCATATTTGCTCATTCGGCCTGAAAATGCTTTTAAGCGCATAAAAACTTACACTCTTGATTTCTGGCTAAATAAAAGCTGTTGCAATGATATTTCCATGCTGAACTGAGTTGTTCTGGCTCAAATATGAAGGCAAACCCACTTTCCTTTCAGTATTTTGCTGCATTTGGCAGAAACAGGCATATTTGCTCATTCGGCCTGAAAATGCTTTTAAGCGCATAAAAACTTACACTCTTGATTTCTGGCTAAATAAAAGCTGTTGCAATGATATTTCCATGCTGAACTGAGTTGTTCTGGCTCAAATATGAAGGCAAACCCACTTTCCTTTCAGTATTTTGCTGCATTTGGCAGAAACAGGCATATTTGCTCATTCGGCCTGAAAATGCTTTTAAGCGCATAAAAACTTACACTCTTGATTTCTGGCTAAATAAAAGCTGTTGCAATGATATTTCCATGCTGAACTGAGTTGTTCTGGCTCAAATATGAAGGCAAACCCACTTTCCTTTCAGTATTTTGCTGCATTTGGCAGAAACAGGCATATTTGCTCATTCGGCCTGAAAATGCTTTTAAGCGCATAAAAACTTACACTCTTGATTTCTGGCTAAATAAAAGCTGTTGCAATGATATTTCCATGCTGAACTGAGTTGTTCTGGCTCAAATATGAAGGCAAACCCACTTTCCTTTCAGTATTTTGCTGCATTTGGCAGAAATCAGCTCATTCGGCCTGAAAATGCTTTTAAGCACATAAAAACTTACACTCTTGATTTCTGGCTAAATAAAAGCTGTTGCAATGATATTTCCATGCTGAACTGAGTTGTTCTGGCTCAAATATGAAGGCAAACCCACTTTCCTTTCAGTATTTTGCTGCATTTGGCAGAAACAGGCATATTTGCTCATTCGGCCTGAAAATGCTTTTAAGCGCATAAAAACTTACACTCTTGATTTCTGGCTAAATAAAAGCTGTTGCAATGATATTTCCATGCTGAACTGAGTTGTTCTGGCTCAAATATGAAGGCAAACCCACTTTCCTTTCAGTATTTTGCTGCATTTGGCAGAAACAGGCATATTTGCTCATTCGGCCTGAAAATGCTTTTAAGCGCATAAAAACTTACACTCTTGATTTCTGGCTAAATAAAAGCTGTTGCAATGATATTTCCATGCTGAACTGAGTTGTTCTGGCTCAAATATGAAGGCAAACCCACTTTCCTTTCAGTATTTTGCTGCATTTGGCAGAAACAGGCATATTTGCTCATTCGGCCTGAAAATGCTTTTAAGCACATAAAAACTTACACTCTTGATTTCTGGCTAAATAAAAGCTGTTGCAATGATATTTCCATGCTGAACTGAGTTGTTCTGGCTCAAATATGAAGGCAAACCCACTTTCCTTTCAGTATTTTGCTGCATTTGGCAGAAACAGGCATATTTGCTCATTCGGCCTGAAAATGCTTTTAAGCACATAAAAACTTACACTCTTGATTTCTGGCTAAATAAAAGCTGTTGCAATGATATTTCCATGCTGAACTGAGTTGTTCTGGCTCAAATATGAAGGCAAACCCACTTTCCTTTCAGTATTTTGCTGCATTTGGCAGAAACAGGCATATTTGCTCATTCGGCCTGAAAATGCTTTTAAGCGCATAAAAACTTACACTCTTGATTTCTGGCTAAATAAAAGCTGTTGCAATGATATTTCCATGCTGAACTGAGTTGTTCTGGCTCAAATATGAAGGCAAACCCACTTTCCTTTCAGTATTTTGCTGCATTTGGCAGAAACAGGCATATTTGCTCATTCGGCCTGAAAATGCTTTTAAGCGCATAAAAACTTACACTCTTGATTTCTGGCTAAATAAAAGCTGTTGCAATGATATTTCCATGCTGAACTGAGTTGTTCTGGCTCAAATATGAAGGCAAACCCACTTTCCTTTCAGTATTTTGCTGCATTTGGCAGAAACAGGCATATTTGCTCATTCGGCCTGAAAATGCTTTTAAGCACATAAAAACTTACACTCTTGATTTCTGGCTAAATAAAAGCTGTTGCAATGATATTTCCATGCTGAACTGAGTTGTTCTAGCTCAAATATGAAGGCAAACCCACTTTCCTTTCAGTATTTTGCTGCATTTGGCAGAAACAGGCATATTTGCTCATTCGGCCTGAAAATGCTTTTAAGCACATAAAAACTTACACTCTTGATTTCTGGCTAAATAAAAGCTGTTGCAATGATATTTCCATGCTGAACTGAGTTGTTCTGGCTCAAATATGAAGGCAAACCCACTTTCCTTTCAGTATTTTGCTGCATTTGGCAGAAACAGGCATATTTGCTCATTCGGCCTGAAAATGCTTTTAAGCGCATAAAAACTTACACTCTTGATTTCTGGCTAAATAAAAGCTGTTGCAATGATATTTCCATGCTGAACTGAGTTGTTCTGGCTCAAATATGAAGGCAAACCCACTTTCCTTTCAGTATTTTGCTGCATTTGGCAGAAACAGGCATATTTGCTCATTCGGCCTGAAAATGCTTTTAAGCGCATAAAAACTTACACTCTTGATTTCTGGCTAAATAAAAGCTGTTACAATGATATTTCCATGCTGAACTGAGTTGTTCTGGCTCAAATATGAAGGCAAACCCACTTTCCTTTCAGTATTTTGCTGCATTTGGCAGAAACAGGCATATTTGCTCATTCGGCCTGAAAATGCTTTTAAGCGCATAAAAACTTACACTCTTGATTTCTGGCTAAATAAAAGCTGTTGCAATGATATTTCCATGCTGAACTGAGTTGTTCTGGCTCAAATATGAAGGCAAACCCACTTTCCTTTCAGTATTTTGCTGCATTTGGCAGAAACAGGCATATTTGCTCATTCGGCCTGAAAATGCTTTTAAGCGCATAAAAACTTACACTCTTGATTTCTGGCTAAATAAAAGCTGTTGCAATGATATTTCCATGCTGAACTGAGTTGTTCTGGCTCAAATATGAAGGCAAACCCACTTTCCTTTCAGTATTTTGCTGCCTTTGGCAGAAACAGGCATATTTGCTCATTCGGCCTGAAAATGCTTTTAAGCGCATAAAAACTTACACTCTTGATTTCTGGCTAAATAAAAGCTGTTGCAATGATATTTCCATGCTGAACTGAGTTGTTCTGGCTCAAATATGAAGGCAAACCCACTTTCCTTTCAGTATTTTGCTGCCTTTGCAGAAACAGGCATATTTGCTCATTCGGCCTGAAAATGCTTTTAAGCGCATAAAAACTTACACTCTTGATTTCTGGCTAAATAAAAGCTGTTGCAATGATATTTCCATGCTGAACTGAGTTGTTCTGGCTCAAATATGAAGGCAAACCCACTTTCCTTTCAGTATTTTGCTGCATTTGGCAGAAACAGGCATATTTGCTCATTCGGCCTGAAAATGCTTTTAAGCGCATAAAACTTACACTCTTGATTTCTGGCTAAATAAAAGCTGTTGCAATGATATTTCCATGCTGAACTGAGTTGTTCTGGCTCAAATATGAAGGCAAACCCACTTTCCTTTCAGTATTTTGCTGCATTTGGCAGAAACAGGCATATTTGCTCATTCGGCCTGAAAATGCTTTTAAGCACATAAAAACTTACACTCTTGATTTCTGGCTAAATAAAAGCTGTTGCAATGATATTTCCATGCTGAACTGAGTTGTTCTGGCTCAAATATGAAGGCAAACCCACTTTCCTTTCAGTATTTTGCTGCATTTGGCAGAAACAGGCATATTTGCTCATTCGGCCTGAAAATGCTTTTAAGCGCATAAAAACTTACACTCTTGATTTCTGGCTAAATAAAAGCTGTTGCAATGATATTTCCATGCTGAACTGAGTTGTTCTGGCTCAAATATGAAGGCAAACCCACTTTCCTTTCAGTATTTTGCTGCATTTGGCAGAAACAGGCATATTTGCTCATTCGGCCTGAAAATGCTTTTAAGCGCATAAAAACTTACACTCTTGATTTCTGGCTAAATAAAAGCTGTTACAATGATATTTCCATGCTGAACTGAGTTGTTCTGGCTGAAATATGAAGGCAAACCCACTTTCCTTTCAGTATTTTGCTGCATTTGGCAGAAACAGCATATTTGCTCATTCGGCCTGAAAATGCTTTTAAGCGCATAAAAACTTACACTCTTGATTTCTGGCTAAATAAAAGCTGTTGCAATGATATTTCCATGCTGAACTGAGTTGTTCTGGCTCAAATATGAAGGCAAACCCACTTTCCTTTCAGTATTTTGCTGCATTTTGCAGAAACAGGCATATTTGCTCATTCGGCCTGAAAATGCTTTTAAGCGCATAAAAACTTACACTCTTGATTTCTGGCTAAATAAAAGCTGTTGCAATGATATTTCCATGCTGAACTGAGTTGTTCTGGCTCAAATATGAAGGCAAACCCACTTTCCTTTCAGTATTTTGCTGCCTTTGGCAGAAACAGGCATATTTGCTCATTCGGCCTGAAAATGCTTTTAAGCGCATAAAAACTTACACTCTTGATTTCTGGCTAAATAAAAGCTGTTGCAATGATATTTCCATGCTGAACTGAGTTGTTCTGGCTCAAATATGAAGGCAAACCCACTTTCCTTTCAGTATTTTGCTGCATTTGGCAGAAACAGGCATATTTGCTCATTCGGCCTGAAAATGCTTTTAAGCACATAAAAACTTACACTCTTGATTTCTGGCTAAATAAAAGCTGTTGCAATGATATTTCCATGCTGAACTGAGTTGTTCTGGCTCAAATATGAAGGCAAACCCACTTTCCTTTCAGTATTTTGCTGCATTTGGCAGAAACAGGCATATTTGCTCATTCGGCCTGAAAATGCTTTTAAGCGCATAAAAACTTACACTCTTGATTTCTGGCTAAATAAAAGCTGTTGCAATGATATTTCCATGCTGAACTGAGTTGTTCTGGCTCAAATATGAAGGCAAACCCACTTTCCTTTCAGTATTTTGCTGCATTTGGCAGAAACAGGCATATTTGCTCATTCGGCCTGAAAATGCTTTTAAGCGCATAAAAACTTACACTCTTGATTTCTGGCTAAATAAAAGCTGTTGCAATGATATTTCCATGCTGAACTGAGTTGTTCTGGCTCAAATATGAAGGCAAACCCACTTTCCTTTCAGTATTTTGCTGCATTTGGCAGAAACAGGCATATTTGCTCATTCGGCCTGAAAATGCTTTTAAGCGCATAAAAACTTACACTCTTGATTTCTGGCTAAATAAAAGCTGTTGCAATGATATTTCCATGCTGAACTGAGTTGTTCTGGCTCAAATATGAAGGCAAACCCACTTTCCTTTCAGTATTTTGCTGCATTTGGCAGAAACAGGCATATTTGCTCATTCGGCCTGAAAATGCTTTTAAGCGCATAAAAACTTACACTCTTGATTTCTGGCTAAATAAAAGCTGTTGCAATGATATTTCCATGCTGAACTGAGTTGTTCTGGCTCAAATATGAAGGCAAACCCACTTTCCTTTCAGTATTTTGCTGCATTTGGCAGAAACAGGCATATTTGCTCATTCGGCCTGAAAATGCTTTTAAGCGCATAAAAACTTACACTCTTGATTTCTGGCTAAATAAAAGCTGTTGCAATGATATTTCCATGCTGAACTGAGTTGTTCTGGCTCAAATATGAAGGCAAACCCACTTTCCTTTCAGTATTTTACTGCATTTGGCAGAAACAGGCATATTTGCTCATTCGGCCTGAAAATGCTTTTAAGCGCATAAAAACTTACACTCTTGATTTCTGGCTAAATAAAAGCTGTTGCAATGATATTTCCATGCTGAACTGAGTTGTTCTGGCTCAAATATGAAGGCAAACCCACTTTCCTTTCAGTATTTTGCTGCATTTGGCAGAAACAGGCATATTTGCTCATTCGGCCTGAAAATGCTTTTAAGCGCATAAAAACTTACACTCTTGATTTCTGGCTAAATAAAAGCTGTTGCAATGATATTTCCATGCTGAACTGAGTTGTTCTGGCTCAAATATGAAGGCAAACCCACTTTCCTTTCAGTATTTTGCTGCATTTGGCAGAAACAGGCATATTTGCTCATTCGGCCTGAAAATGCTTTTAAGCGCATAAAAACTTACACTCTTGATTTCTGGCTAAATAAAAGCTGTTGCAATGATATTTCCATGCTGAACTGAGTTGTTCTGGCTCAAATATGAAGGCAAACCCACACTTCCTTTCAGTATTTTGCTGCATTTGGCAGAAACAGGCATATTTGCTCATTCGGCCTGAAAATGCTTTTAAGCGCATAAAAACTTACACTCTTGATTTCTGGCTAAATAAAAGCTGTTGCAATGATATTTCCATGCTGAACTGAGTTGTTCTGGCTCAAATATGAAGGCAAACCCACTTTCCTTTCAGTATTTTGCTGCATTTGGCAGAAACAGGCATATTTGCTCATTCGGCCTGAAAATGCTTTTAAGCGCATAAAAACTTACACTCTTGATTTCTGGCTAAATAAAAGCTGTTGCAATGATATTTCCATGCTGAACTGAGTTGTTCTGGCTCAAATATGAAGGCAAACCCACTTTCCTTTCAGTATTTTGCTGCATTTGGCAGAAACAGGCATATTTGCTCATTCGGCCTGAAATGCTTTTAAGCGCATAAAAACTTACACTCTTGATTTCTGGCTAAATAAAAGCTGTTGCAATGATATTTCCATGCTGAACTGAGTTGTTCTGGCTCAAATATGAAGGCAAACCCACTTTCCTTTCAGTATTTTGCTGCATTTGGCAGAAACAGGCATATTTGCTCATTCGGCCTGAAAATGCTTTTAAGCACATAAAAACTTACACTCTTGATTTCTGGCTAAATAAAAGCTGTTGCAATGATATTTCCATGCTGAACTGAGTTGTTCTGGCTCAAATATGAAGGCAAACCCACTTTCCTTTCAGTATTTTGCTGCATTTGGCAGAAACAGGCATATTTGCTCATTCGGCCTGAAAATGCTTTTAAGCGCATAAAAACTTACACTCTTGATTTCTGGCTAAATAAAAGCTGTTGCAATGATATTTCCATGCTGAACTGAGTTGTTCTGGCTCAAATATGAAGGCAAACCCACTTTCCTTTCAGTATTTTGCTGCATTTGGCAGAAACAGGCATATTTGCTCATACGGCCTGAAAATGCTTTTAAGCGCATAAAAACTTACACTCTTGATTTCTGGCTAAATAAAAGCTGTTGCAATGATATTTCCATGCTGAACTGAGTTGTTCTGGCTCAAATATGAAGGCAAACCCACTTTCCTTTCAGTATTTTGCTGCATTTGGCAGAAACAGGCATATTTGCTCATTCGGCCTGAAAATGCATTTAAGCGCATAAAAAGTTACACTCTTGATTTCTGGCTAAATAAAAGCTGTTGTAATGATATTTCCATGCTGAACTGAGTTGTTCTGGCTCAAATATGAAGGCAAACCCACTTTCCTTTCAGTATTTTGCTGCATTTGGCAGAAATCAGCTCATTCGGCCTGAAAATGCTTTTAAGCGCATAAAAACTTACACTCTTGATTTCTGGCTAAATAAAAGCTGTTGCAATGATATTTCCATGCTGAACTGAGTTGTTCTGGCTCAAATATGAAGGCAAACCCACTTTCCTTTCAGTATTTTGCTGCATTTGGCAGAAACAGGCATATTTGCTCATTCGGCCTGAAAATGCTTTTAAGCGCATAAAAACTTACACTCTTGATTTCTGGCTAAATAAAAGCTGTTGCAATGATATTTCCATGCTGAACTGAGTTGTTCTGGCTCAAATATGAAGGCAAACCCACTTTCCTTTCAGTATTTTGCTGCATTTGGCAGAAACAGGCATATTTGCTCATTCGGCCTGAAAATGCTTTTAAGCGCATAAAAACTTACACTCTTGATTTCTGGCTAAATAAAAGCTGTTGCAATGATATTTCCATGCTGAACTGAGTTGTTCTGGCTCAAATATGAAGGCAAACCCACTTTCCTTTCAGTATTTTGCTGCATTTGGCAGAAACAGGCATATTTGCTCATTCGGCCTGAAAATGCTTTTAAGCGCATAAAAACTTACACTCTTGATTTCTGGCTAAATAAAAGCTGTTGCAATGATATTTCCATGCTGAACTGAGTTGTTCTGGCTCAAATATGAAGGCAAACCCACTTTCCTTTCAGTATTTTGCTGCATTTGGCAGAAACAGGCATATTTGCTCATTCGGCCTGAAAATGCTTTTAAGCGCATAAAAACTTACACTCTTGATTTCTGGCTAAATAAAAGCTGTTGCAATGATATTTCCATGCTGAACTGAGTTGTTCTGGCTCAAATATGAAGGCAAACCCACTTTCCTTTCAGTATTTTGCTGCATTTGGCAGAAACAGGCATATTTGCTCATTCGGCCTGAAAATGCTTTTAAGCGCATAAAAACTTACACTCTTGATTTCTGGCTAAATAAAAGCTGTTGCAATGATATTTCCATGCTGAACTGAGTTGTTCTGGCTCAAATATGAAGGCAAACCCACTTTCCTTTCAGTATTTTGCTGCATTTGGCAGAAACAGGCATATTTGCTCATTCGGCCTGAAAATGCTTTTAAGCGCATAAAAACTTACACTCTTGATTTCTGGCTAAATAAAAGCTGTTGCAATGATATTTCCATGCTGAACTGAGTTGTTCTGGCTCAAATATGAAGGCAAACCCACTTTCCTTTCAGTATTTTGCTGCATTTGGCAGAAACAGGCATATTTGCTCATTCGGCCTGAAAATGCTTTTAAGCGCATAAAAACGTACACTCTTGATTTCTGTCTAAATAAAAGCTGTTGGAATGATATTTCCATGCTGAACTGAGTTGTTCTGGCTCAAATATGAAGGCAAACCCACTTTCCTTTCAGTATTTTGCTGCATTTGGCAGAAACAGGCATATTTGCTCATTCGGCCTGAAAATGCATTTAAGCGCATAAAAAGTTACACTCTTGATTTCTGGCTAAATAAAAGCTGTTGTAATGATATTTCCATGCTGAACTGAGTTGTTCTGGCTCAAATATGAAGGCAAACCCACTTTCCTTTCAGTATTTTGCTGCATTTGGCAGAAATCAGCTCATTCGGCCTGAAAATGCTTTTAAGCGCATAAAAACTTACACTCTTGATTTCTGGCTAAATAAAAGCTGTTGCAATGATATTTCCATGCTGAACTGAGTTGTTCTGGCTCAAATATGAAGGCAAACCCACTTTCCTTTCAGTATTTTGCTGCATTTGGCAGAAACAGGCATATTTGCTCATTCGGCCTGAAAATGCTTTTAAGCGCATAAAAACTTACACTCTTGATTTCTGGCTAAATAAAAGCTGTTGCAATGATATTTCCATGCTGAACTGAGTTGTTCTGGCTCAAATATGAAGGCAAACCCACTTTCCTTTCAGTATTTTGCTGCATTTGGCAGAAACAGGCATATTTGCTCATTCGGCCTGAAAATGCATTTAAGCGCATAAAAAGTTACACTCTTGATTTCTGGCTAAATAAAAGCTGTTGCAATGATATTTCCATGCTGAACTGAGTTGTTCTGGCTCAAATATGAAGGCAAACCCACTTTCCTTTCAGTATTTTGCTGCATTTGGCAGAAACAGGCATATTTGCTCATTCGGCCTGAAAATGCTTTTAAGCGCATAAAAACTTACACTCTTGATTTCTGGCTAAATAAAAGCTGTTGCAATGATATTTCCATGCTGAACTGAGTTGTTCTGGCTCAAATATGAAGGCAAACCCACTTTCCTTTCAGTATTTTGCTGCATTTGGCAGAAACAGGCATATTTGCTCATTCGGCCTGAAAATGCTTTTAAGCGCATAAAAACTTACACTCTTGATTTCTGGCTAAATAAAAGCTGTTGCAATGATATTTCCATGCTGAACTGAGTTGTTCTGGCTCAAATATGAAGGCAAACCCACTTTCCTTTCAGTATTTTGCTGCATTTGGCAGAAACAGGCATATTTGCTCATTCGGCCTGAAAATGCTTTTAAGCGCATAAAAACTTACACTCTTGATTTCTGGCTAAATAAAAGCTGTTGCAATGATATTTCCATGCTGAACTGAGTTGTTCTGGCTCAAATATGAAGGCAAACCCACTTTCCTTTCAGTATTTTGCTGCATTTGGCAGAAACAGGCATATTTGCTCATTCGGCCTGAAAATGCTTTTAAGCGCATAAAAACTTACACTCTTGATTTCTGGCTAAATAAAAGCTGTTGCAATGATATTTCCATGCTGAACTGAGTTGTTCTGGCTCAAATATGAAGGCAAACCCACTTTCCTTTCAGTATTTTGCTGCATTTGGCAGAAACAGGCATATTTGCTCATTCGGCCTGAAAATGCTTTTAAGCGCATAAAAACTTACACTCTTGATTTCTGGCTAAATAAAAGCTGTTGCAATGATATTTCCATGCTGAACTGAGTTGTTCTGGCTCAAATATGAAGGCAAACCCACTTTCCTTTCAGTATTTTGCTGCATTTGGCAGAAACAGGCATATTTGCTCATTCGGCCTGAAAATGCTTTTAAGCGCATAAAAACTTACACTCTTGATTTCTGGCTAAATAAAAGCTGTTGCAATGATATTTCCATGCTGAACTGAGTTGTTCTGGCTCAAATATGAAGGCAAACCCACTTTCCTTTCAGTATTTTGCTGCATTTGGCAGAAACAGGCATATTTGCTCATTCGGCCTGAAAATGCTTTTAAGCGCATAAAAACTTACACTCTTGATTTCTGGCTAAATAAAAGCTGTTGCAATGATATTTCCATGCTGAACTGAGTTGTTCTGGCTCAAATATGAAGGCAAACCCACTTTCCTTTCAGTATTTTGCTGCATTTGGCAGAAAGCAATTTGCTCATTCGGCCTGAAAATGCTTTTAAGCGCATAAAAACTTACACTCTTGATTTCTGGCTAAATAAAAGCTGTTGCAATGATATTTCCATGCTGAACTGAGTTGTTCTGGCTCAAATATGAAGGCAAACCCACTTTCCTTTCAGTATTTTGCTGCATTTGGCAGAAACAGGCATATTTGCTCATTCGGCCTGAAAATGCTTTTAAGCGCATAAAAACTTACACTCTTGATTTCTGGCTAAATAAAAGCTGTTGCAATGATATTTCCATGCTGAACTGAGTTGTTCTGGCTCAAATATGAAGGCAAACCCACTTTCCTTTCAGTATTTTGCTGCATTTGGCAGAAACAGGCATATTTGCTCATTCGGCCTGAAAATGCTTTTAAGCGCATAAAAACTTACACTCTTGATTTCTGGCTAAATAAAAGCTGTTGCAATGATATTTCCATGCTGAACTGAGTTGTTCTGGCTCAAATATGAAGGCAAACCCACTTTCCTTTCAGTATTTTGCTGCATTTGGCAGAAACAGGCATATTTGCTCATTCGGCCTGAAAATGCTTTTAAGCGCATAAAAACTTACACTCTTGATTTCTGGCTAAATAAAAGCTGTTGCAATGATATTTCCATGCTGAACTGAGTTGTTCTGGCTCAAATATGAAGGCAAACCCACTTTCCTTTCAGTATTTTGCTGCATTTGGCAGAAACAGGCATATTTGCTCATTCGGCCTGAAAATGCTTTTAAGCGCATAAAAACTTACACTCTTGATTTCTGGCTAAATAAAAGCTGTTGCAATGATATTTCCATGCTGAACTGAGTTGTTCTGGCTCAAATATGAAGGCAAACCCACTTTCCTTTCAGTATTTTGCTGCATTTGGCAGAAACAGGCATATTTGCTCATTCGGCCTGAAAATGCTTTTAAGCGCATAAAAACTTACACTCTTGATTTCTGGCTAAATAAAAGCTGTTGCAATGATATTTCCATGCTGAACTGAGTTGTTCTGGCTCAAATATGAAGGCAAACCCACTTTCCTTTCAGTATTTTGCTGCATTTGGCAGAAACAGGCATATTTGCTCATTCGGCCTGAAAATGCTTTTAAGCGCATAAAAACTTACACTCTTGATTTCTGGCTAAATAAAAGCTGTTGCAATGATATTTCCATGCTGAACTGAGTTGTTCTGGCTCAAATATGAAGGCAAACCCACTTTCCTTTCAGTATTTTGCTGCATTTGGCAGAAACAGGCATATTTGCTCATTCGGCCTGAAAATGCTTTTAAGCGCATAAAAACTTACACTCTTGATTTCTGGCTAAATAAAAGCTGTTGCAATGATATTTCCATGCTGAACTGAGTTGTTCTGGCTCAAATATGAAGGCAAACCCACTTTCCTTTCAGTATTTTGCTGCATTTGGCAGAAACAGGCATATTTGCTCATTCGGCCTGAAAATGCTTTTAAGCGCATAAAAACTTACACTCTTGATTTCTGGCTAAATAAAAGCTGTTGCAATGATATTTCCATGCTGAACTGAGTTGTTCTGGCTCAAATATGAAGGCAAACCCACTTTCCTTTCAGTATTTTGCTGCATTTGGCAGAAACAGGCATATTTGCTCATTCGGCCTGAAAATGCTTTTAAGCGCATAAAAACTTACACTCTTGATTTCTGGCTAAATAAAAGCTGTTGCAATGATATTTCCATGCTGAACTGAGTTGTTCTGGCTCAAATATGAAGGCAAACCCACTTTCCTTTCAGTATTTTGCTGCATTTGGCAGAAACAGGCATATTTGCTCATTCGGCCTGAAAATGCTTTTAAGCGCATAAAAACTTACACTCTTGATTTCTGGCTAAATAAAAGCTGTTGCAATGATATTTCCATGCTGAACTGAGTTGTTCTGGCTCAAATATGAAGGCAAACCCACTTTCCTTTCAGTATTTTGCTGCATTTGGCAGAAACAGGCATATTTGCTCATTCGGCCTGAAAATGCTTTTAAGCGCATAAAAACTTACACTCTTGATTTCTGGCTAAATAAAAGCTGTTGCAATGATATTTCCATGCTGAACTGAGTTGTTCTGGCTCAAATATGAAGGCAAACCCACTTTCCTTTCAGTATTTTGCTGCATTTGGCAGAAACAGGCATATTTGCTCATTCGGCCTGAAAATGCTTTTAAGCGCATAAAAACTTACACTCTTGATTTCTGGCTAAATAAAAGCTGTTGCAATGATATTTCCATGCTGAACTGAGTTGTTCTGGCTCAAATATGAAGGCAAACCCACTTTCCTTTCAGTATTTTGCTGCATTTGGCAGAAACAGGCATATTTGCTCATTCGGCCTGAAAATGCTTTTAAGCGCATAAAAACTTACACTCTTGATTTCTGGCTAAATAAAAGCTGTTGCAATGATATTTCCATGCTGAACTGAGTTGTTCTGGCTCAAATATGAAGGCAAACCCACTTTCCTTTCAGTATTTTGCTGCATTTGGCAGAAACAGGCATATTTGCTCATTCGGCCTGAAAATGCTTTTAAGCGCATAAAAACTTACACTCTTGATTTCTGGCTAAATAAAAGCTGTTGCAATGATATTTCCATGCTGAACTGAGTTGTTCTGGCTCAAATATGAAGGCAAACCCACTTTCCTTTCAGTATTTTGCTGCATTTGGCAGAAACAGGCATATTTGCTCATTCGGCCTGAAAATGCTTTTAAGCGCATAAAAACTTACACTCTTGATTTCTGGCTAAATAAAAGCTGTTGCAATGATATTTCCATGCTGAACTGAGTTGTTCTGGCTCAAATATGAAGGCAAACCCACTTTCCTTTCAGTATTTTGCTGCATTTGGCAGAAACAGGCATATTTGCTCATTCGGCCTGAAAATGCTTTTAAGCGCATAAAAACTTACACTCTTGATTTCTGGCTAAATAAAAGCTGTTGCAATGATATTTCCATGCTGAACTGAGTTGTTCTGGCTCAAATATGAAGGCAAACCCACTTTCCTTTCAGTATTTTGCTGCATTTGGCAGAAACAGGCATATTTGCTCATTCGGCCTGAAAATGCTTTTAAGCGCATAAAAACTTACACTCTTGATTTCTGGCTAAATAAAAGCTGTTGCAATGATATTTCCATGCTGAACTGAGTTGTTCTGGCTCAAATATGAAGGCAAACCCACTTTCCTTTCAGTATTTTGCTGCATTTGGCAGAAACAGGCATATTTGCTCATTCGGCCTGAAAATGCTTTTAAGCGCATAAAAACTTACACTCTTGATTTCTGGCTAAATAAAAGCTGTTGCAATGATATTTCCATGCTGAACTGAGTTGTTCTGGCTCAAATATGAAGGCAAACCCACTTTCCTTTCAGTATTTTGCTGCATTTGGCAGAAACAGGCATATTTGCTCATTCGGCCTGAAAATGCTTTTAAGCGCATAAAAACTTACACTCTTGATTTCTGGCTAAATAAAAGCTGTTGCAATGATATTTCCATGCTGAACTGAGTTGTTCTGGCTCAAATATGAAGGCAAACCCACTTTCCTTTCAGTATTTTGCTGCATTTGGCAGAAACAGGCATATTTGCTCATTCGGCCTGAAAATGCTTTTAAGCGCATAAAAACTTACACTCTTGATTTCTGGCTAAATAAAAGCTGTTGCAATGATATTTCCATGCTGAACTGAGTTGTTCTGGCTCAAATATGAAGGCAAACCCACTTTCCTTTCAGTATTTTGCTGCATTTGGCAGAAACAGGCATATTTGCTCATTCGGCCTGAAAATGCTTTTAAGCGCATAAAAACTTACACTCTTGATTTCTGGCTAAATAAAAGCTGTTGCAATGATATTTCCATGCTGAACTGAGTTGTTCTGGCTCAAATATGAAGGCAAACCCACTTTCCTTTCAGTATTTTGCTGCATTTGGCAGAAACAGGCATATTTGCTCATTCGGCCTGAAAATGCTTTTAAGCGCATAAAAACTTACACTCTTGATTTCTGGCTAAATAAAAGCTGTTGCAATGATATTTCCATGCTGAACTGAGTTGTTCTGGCTCAAATATGAAGGCAAACCCACTTTCCTTTCAGTATTTTGCTGCATTTGGCAGAAACAGGCATATTTGCTCATTCGGCCTGAAAATGCTTTTAAGCGCATAAAAACTTACACTCTTGATTTCTGGCTAAATAAAAGCTGTTGCAATGATATTTCCATGCTGAACTGAGTTGTTCTGGCTCAAATATGAAGGCAAACCCACTTTCCTTTCAGTATTTTGCTGCATTTGGCAGAAACAGGCATATTTGCTCATTCGGCCTGAAAATGCTTTTAAGCGCATAAAAACTTACACTCTTGATTTCTGGCTAAATAAAAGCTGTTGCAATGATATTTCCATGCTGAACTGAGTTGTTCTGGCTCAAATATGAAGGCAAACCCACTTTCCTTTCAGTATTTTGCTGCATTTGGCAGAAACAGGCATATTTGCTCATTCGGCCTGAAAATGCTTTTAAGCGCATAAAAACTTACACTCTTGATTTCTGGCTAAATAAAAGCTGTTGCAATGATATTTCCATGCTGAACTGAGTTGTTCTGGCTCAAATATGAAGGCAAACCCACTTTCCTTTCAGTATTTTGCTGCATTTGGCAGAAACAGGCATATTTGCTCATTCGGCCTGAAAATGCTTTTAAGCGCATAAAAACTTACACTCTTGATTTCTGGCTAAATAAAAGCTGTTGCAATGATATTTCCATGCTGAACTGAGTTGTTCTGGCTCAAATATGAAGGCAAACCCACTTTCCTTTCAGTATTTTGCTGCATTTGGCAGAAACAGGCATATTTGCTCATTCGGCCTGAAAATGCTTTTAAGCGCATAAAAACTTACACTCTTGATTTCTGGCTAAATAAAAGCTGTTGCAATGATATTTCCATGCTGAACTGAGTTGTTCTGGCTCAAATATGAAGGCAAACCCACTTTCCTTTCAGTATTTTGCTGCATTTGGCAGAAACAGGCATATTTGCTCATTCGGCCTGAAAATGCTTTTAAGCGCATAAAAACTTACACTCTTGATTTCTGGCTAAATAAAAGCTGTTGCAATGATATTTCCATGCTGAACTGAGTTGTTCTGGCTCAAATATGAAGGCAAACCCACTTTCCTTTCAGTATTTTGCTGCATTTGGCAGAAACAGGCATATTTGCTCATTCGGCCTGAAAATGCTTTTAAGCGCATAAAAACTTACACTCTTGATTTCTGGCTAAATAAAAGCTGTTGCAATGATATTTCCATGCTGAACTGAGTTGTTCTGGCTCAAATATGAAGGCAAACCCACTTTCCTTTCAGTATTTTGCTGCATTTGGCAGAAACAGGCATATTTGCTCATTCGGCCTGAAAATGCTTTTAAGCGCATAAAAACTTACACTCTTGATTTCTGGCTAAATAAAAGCTGTTGCAATGATATTTCCATGCTGAACTGAGTTGTTCTGGCTCAAATATGAAGGCAAACCCACTTTCCTTTCAGTATTTTGCTGCATTTGGCAGAAACAGGCATATTTGCTCATTCGGCCTGAAAATGCTTTTAAGCGCATAAAAACTTACACTCTTGATTTCTGGCTAAATAAAAGCTGTTGCAATGATATTTCCATGCTGAACTGAGTTGTTCTGGCTCAAATATGAAGGCAAACCCACTTTCCTTTCAGTATTTTGCTGCATTTGGCAGAAACAGGCATATTTGCTCATTCGGCCTGAAAATGCTTTTAAGCGCATAAAAACTTACACTCTTGATTTCTGGCTAAATAAAAGCTGTTGCAATGATATTTCCATGCTGAACTGAGTTGTTCTGGCTCAAATATGAAGGCAAACCCACTTTCCTTTCAGTATTTTGCTGCATTTGGCAGAAACAGGCATATTTGCTCATTCGGCCTGAAAATGCTTTTAAGCGCATAAAAACTTACACTCTTGATTTCTGGCTAAATAAAAGCTGTTGCAATGATATTTCCATGCTGAACTGAGTTGTTCTGGCTCAAATATGAAGGCAAACCCACTTTCCTTTCAGTATTTTGCTGCATTTGGCAGAAACAGGCATATTTGCTCATTCGGCCTGAAAATGCTTTTAAGCGCATAAAAACTTACACTCTTGATTTCTGGCTAAATAAAAGCTGTTGCAATGATATTTCCATGCTGAACTGAGTTGTTCTGGCTCAAATATGAAGGCAAACCCACTTTCCTTTCAGTATTTTGCTGCATTTGGCAGAAACAGGCATATTTGCTCATTCGGCCTGAAAATGCTTTTAAGCGCATAAAAACTTACACTCTTGATTTCTGGCTAAATAAAAGCTGTTGCAATGATATTTCCATGCTGAACTGAGTTGTTCTGGCTCAAATATGAAGGCAAACCCACTTTCCTTTCAGTATTTTGCTGCATTTGGCAGAAACAGGCATATTTGCTCATTCGGCCTGAAAATGCTTTTAAGCGCATAAAAACTTACACTCTTGATTTCTGGCTAAATAAAAGCTGTTGCAATGATATTTCCATGCTGAACTGAGTTGTTCTGGCTCAAATATGAAGGCAAACCCACTTTCCTTTCAGTATTTTGCTGCATTTGGCAGAAACAGGCATATTTGCTCATTCGGCCTGAAAATGCTTTTAAGCGCATAAAAACTTACACTCTTGATTTCTGGCTAAATAAAAGCTGTTGCAATGATATTTCCATGCTGAACTGAGTTGTTCTGGCTCAAATATGAAGGCAAACCCACTTTCCTTTCAGTATTTTGCTGCATTTGGCAGAAACAGGCATATTTGCTCATTCGGCCTGAAAATGCTTTTAAGCGCATAAAAACTTACACTCTTGATTTCTGGCTAAATAAAAGCTGTTGCAATGATATTTCCATGCTGAACTGAGTTGTTCTGGCTCAAATATGAAGGCAAACCCACTTTCCTTTCAGTATTTTGCTGCATTTGGCAGAAACAGGCATATTTGCTCATTCGGCCTGAAAATGCTTTTAAGCGCATAAAAACTTACACTCTTGATTTCTGGCTAAATAAAAGCTGTTGCAATGATATTTCCATGCTGAACTGAGTTGTTCTGGCTCAAATATGAAGGCAAACCCACTTTCCTTTCAGTATTTTGCTGCATTTGGCAGAAACAGGCATATTTGCTCATTCGGCCTGAAAATGCTTTTAAGCGCATAAAAACTTACACTCTTGATTTCTGGCTAAATAAAAGCTGTTGCAATGATATTTCCATGCTGAACTGAGTTGTTCTGGCTCAAATATGAAGGCAAACCCACTTTCCTTTCAGTATTTTGCTGCATTTGGCAGAAACAGGCATATTTGCTCATTCGGCCTGAAAATGCTTTTAAGCGCATAAAAACTTACACTCTTGATTTCTGGCTAAATAAAAGCTGTTGCAATGATATTTCCATGCTGAACTGAGTTGTTCTGGCTCAAATATGAAGGCAAACCCACTTTCCTTTCAGTATTTTGCTGCATTTGGCAGAAACAGGCATATTTGCTCATTCGGCCTGAAAATGCTTTTAAGCGCATAAAAACTTACACTCTTGATTTCTGGCTAAATAAAAGCTGTTGCAATGATATTTCCATGCTGAACTGAGTTGTTCTGGCTCAAATATGAAGGCAAACCCACTTTCCTTTCAGTATTTTGCTGCATTTGGCAGAAACAGGCATATTTGCTCATTCGGCCTGAAAATGCTTTTAAGCGCATAAAAACTTACACTCTTGATTTCTGGCTAAATAAAAGCTGTTGCAATGATATTTCCATGCTGAACTGAGTTGTTCTGGCTCAAATATGAAGGCAAACCCACTTTCCTTTCAGTATTTTGCTGCATTTGGCAGAAACAGGCATATTTGCTCATTCGGCCTGAAAATGCTTTTAAGCGCATAAAAACTTACACTCTTGATTTCTGGCTAAATAAAAGCTGTTGCAATGATATTTCCATGCTGAACTGAGTTGTTCTGGCTCAAATATGAAGGCAAACCCACTTTCCTTTCAGTATTTTGCTGCATTTGGCAGAAACAGGCATATTTGCTCATTCGGCCTGAAAATGCTTTTAAGCGCATAAAAACTTACACTCTTGATTTCTGGCTAAATAAAAGCTGTTGCAATGATATTTCCATGCTGAACTGAGTTGTTCTGGCTCAAATATGAAGGCAAACCCACTTTCCTTTCAGTATTTTGCTGCATTTGGCAGAAACAGGCATATTTGCTCATTCGGCCTGAAAATGCTTTTAAGCGCATAAAAACTTACACTCTTGATTTCTGGCTAAATAAAAGCTGTTGCAATGATATTTCCATGCTGAACTGAGTTGTTCTGGCTCAAATATGAAGGCAAACCCACTTTCCTTTCAGTATTTTGCTGCATTTGGCAGAAACAGGCATATTTGCTCATTCGGCCTGAAAATGCTTTTAAGCGCATAAAAACTTACACTCTTGATTTCTGGCTAAATAAAAGCTGTTGCAATGATATTTCCATGCTGAACTGAGTTGTTCTGGCTCAAATATGAAGGCAAACCCACTTTCCTTTCAGTATTTTGCTGCATTTGGCAGAAACAGGCATATTTGCTCATTCGGCCTGAAAATGCTTTTAAGCGCATAAAAACTTACACTCTTGATTTCTGGCTAAATAAAAGCTGTTGCAATGATATTTCCATGCTGAACTGAGTTGTTCTGGCTCAAATATGAAGGCAAACCCACTTTCCTTTCAGTATTTTGCTGCATTTGGCAGAAACAGGCATATTTGCTCATTCGGCCTGAAAATGCTTTTAAGCGCATAAAAACTTACACTCTTGATTTCTGGCTAAATAAAAGCTGTTGCAATGATATTTCCATGCTGAACTGAGTTGTTCTGGCTCAAATATGAAGGCAAACCCACTTTCCTTTCAGTATTTTGCTGCATTTGGCAGAAACAGGCATATTTGCTCATTCGGCCTGAAAATGCTTTTAAGCGCATAAAAACTTACACTCTTGATTTCTGGCTAAATAAAAGCTGTTGCAATGATATTTCCATGCTGAACTGAGTTGTTCTGGCTCAAATATGAAGGCAAACCCACTTTCCTTTCAGTATTTTGCTGCATTTGGCAGAAACAGGCATATTTGCTCATTCGGCCTGAAAATGCTTTTAAGCGCATAAAAACTTACACTCTTGATTTCTGGCTAAATAAAAGCTGTTGCAATGATATTTCCATGCTGAACTGAGTTGTTCTGGCTCAAATATGAAGGCAAACCCACTTTCCTTTCAGTATTTTGCTGCATTTGGCAGAAACAGGCATATTTGCTCATTCGGCCTGAAAATGCTTTTAAGCGCATAAAAACTTACACTCTTGATTTCTGGCTAAATAAAAGCTGTTGCAATGATATTTCCATGCTGAACTGAGTTGTTCTGGCTCAAATATGAAGGCAAACCCACTTTCCTTTCAGTATTTTGCTGCATTTGGCAGAAACAGGCATATTTGCTCATTCGGCCTGAAAATGCTTTTAAGCGCATAAAAACTTACACTCTTGATTTCTGGCTAAATAAAAGCTGTTGCAATGATATTTCCATGCTGAACTGAGTTGTTCTGGCTCAAATATGAAGGCAAACCCACTTTCCTTTCAGTATTTTGCTGCATTTGGCAGAAACAGGCATATTTGCTCATTCGGCCTGAAAATGCTTTTAAGCGCATAAAAACTTACACTCTTGATTTCTGGCTAAATAAAAGCTGTTGCAATGATATTTCCATGCTGAACTGAGTTGTTCTGGCTCAAATATGAAGGCAAACCCACTTTCCTTTCAGTATTTTGCTGCATTTGGCAGAAACAGGCATATTTGCTCATTCGGCCTGAAAATGCTTTTAAGCGCATAAAAACTTACACTCTTGATTTCTGGCTAAATAAAAGCTGTTGCAATGATATTTCCATGCTGAACTGAGTTGTTCTGGCTCAAATATGAAGGCAAACCCACTTTCCTTTCAGTATTTTGCTGCATTTGGCAGAAACAGGCATATTTGCTCATTCGGCCTGAAAATGCTTTTAAGCGCATAAAAACTTACACTCTTGATTTCTGGCTAAATAAAAGCTGTTGCAATGATATTTCCATGCTGAACTGAGTTGTTCTGGCTCAAATATGAAGGCAAACCCACTTTCCTTTCAGTATTTTGCTGCATTTGGCAGAAACAGGCATATTTGCTCATTCGGCCTGAAAATGCTTTTAAGCGCATAAAAACTTACACTCTTGATTTCTGGCTAAATAAAAGCTGTTGCAATGATATTTCCATGCTGAACTGAGTTGTTCTGGCTCAAATATGAAGGCAAACCCACTTTCCTTTCAGTATTTTGCTGCATTTGGCAGAAACAGGCATATTTGCTCATTCGGCCTGAAAATGCTTTTAAGCGCATAAAAACTTACACTCTTGATTTCTGGCTAAATAAAAGCTGTTGCAATGATATTTCCATGCTGAACTGAGTTGTTCTGGCTCAAATATGAAGGCAAACCCACTTTCCTTTCAGTATTTTGCTGCATTTGGCAGAAACAGGCATATTTGCTCATTCGGCCTGAAAATGCTTTTAAGCGCATAAAAACTTACACTCTTGATTTCTGGCTAAATAAAAGCTGTTGCAATGATATTTCCATGCTGAACTGAGTTGTTCTGGCTCAAATATGAAGGCAAACCCACTTTCCTTTCAGTATTTTGCTGCATTTGGCAGAAACAGGCATATTTGCTCATTCGGCCTGAAAATGCTTTTAAGCGCATAAAAACTTACACTCTTGATTTCTGGCTAAATAAAAGCTGTTGCAATGATATTTCCATGCTGAACTGAGTTGTTCTGGCTCAAATATGAAGGCAAACCCACTTTCCTTTCAGTATTTTGCTGCATTTGGCAGAAACAGGCAGATTGCTCATTCGGCCTGAAAATGCTTTTAAGCGCATAAAAACTTACACTCTTGATTTCTGGCTAAATAAAAGCTGTTGCAATGATATTTCCATGCTGAACTGAGTTGTTCTGGCTCAAATATGAAGGCAAACCCACTTTCCTTTCAGTATTTTGCTGCATTTGGCAGAAACAGGCATATTTGCTCATTCGGCCTGAAAATGCTTTTAAGCGCATAAAAACTTACACTCTTGATTTCTGGCTAAATAAAAGCTGTTGCAATGATATTTCCATGCTGAACTGAGTTGTTCTGGCTCAAATATGAAGGCAAACCCACTTTCCTTTCAGTATTTTGCTGCATTTGGCAGAAACAGGCATATTTGCTCATTCGGCCTGAAAATGCTTTTAAGCGCATAAAAACTTACACTCTTGATTTCTGGCTAAATAAAAGCTGTTGCAATGATATTTCCATGCTGAACTGAGTTGTTCTGGCTCAAATATGAAGGCAAACCCACTTTCCTTTCAGTATTTTGCTGCATTTGGCAGAAACAGGCATATTTGCTCATTCGGCCTGAAAATGCTTTTAAGCGCATAAAAACTTACACTCTTGATTTCTGGCTAAATAAAAGCTGTTGCAATGATATTTCCATGCTGAACTGAGTTGTTCTGGCTCAAATATGAAGGCAAACCCACTTTCCTTTCAGTATTTTGCTGCATTTGGCAGAAACAGGCATATTTGCTCATTCGGCCTGAAAATGCTTTTAAGCGCATAAAAACTTACACTCTTGATTTCTGGCTAAATAAAAGCTGTTGCAATGATATTTCCATGCTGAACTGAGTTGTTCTGGCTCAAATATGAAGGCAAACCCACTTTCCTTTCAGTATTTTGCTGCATTTGGCAGAAACAGGCATATTTGCTCATTCGGCCTGAAAATGCTTTTAAGCGCATAAAAACTTACACTCTTGATTTCTGGCTAAATAAAAGCTGTTGCAATGATATTTCCATGCTGAACTGAGTTGTTCTGGCTCAAATATGAAGGCAAACCCACTTTCCTTTCAGTATTTTGCTGCATTTGGCAGAAACAGGCATATTTGCTCATTCGGCCTGAAAATGCTTTTAAGCGCATAAAAACTTACACTCTTGATTTCTGGCTAAATAAAAGCTGTTGCAATGATATTTCCATGCTGAACTGAGTTGTTCTGGCTCAAATATGAAGGCAAACCCACTTTCCTTTCAGTATTTTGCTGCATTTGGCAGAAACAGGCATATTTGCTCATTCGGCCTGAAAATGCTTTTAAGCGCATAAAAACTTACACTCTTGATTTCTGGCTAAATAAAAGCTGTTGCAATGATATTTCCATGCTGAACTGAGTTGTTCTGGCTCAAATATGAAGGCAAACCCACTTTCCTTTCAGTATTTTGCTGCATTTGGCAGAAACAGGCATATTTGCTCATTCGGCCTGAAAATGCTTTTAAGCGCATAAAAACTTACACTCTTGATTTCTGGCTAAATAAAAGCTGTTGCAATGATATTTCCATGCTGAACTGAGTTGTTCTGGCTCAAATATGAAGGCAAACCCACTTTCCTTTCAGTATTTTGCTGCATTTGGCAGAAACAGGCATATTTGCTCATTCGGCCTGAAAATGCTTTTAAGCGCATAAAAACTTACACTCTTGATTTCTGGCTAAATAAAAGCTGTTGCAATGATATTTCCATGCTGAACTGAGTTGTTCTGGCTCAAATATGAAGGCAAACCCACTTTCCTTTCAGTATTTTGCTGCATTTGGCAGAAACAGGCATATTTGCTCATTCGGCCTGAAAATGCTTTTAAGCGCATAAAAACTTACACTCTTGATTTCTGGCTAAATAAAAGCTGTTGCAATGATATTTCCATGCTGAACTGAGTTGTTCTGGCTCAAATATGAAGGCAAACCCACTTTCCTTTCAGTATTTTGCTGCATTTGGCAGAAACAGGCATATTTGCTCATTCGGCCTGAAAATGCTTTTAAGCGCATAAAAACTTACACTCTTGATTTCTGGCTAAATAAAAGCTGTTGCAATGATATTTCCATGCTGAACTGAGTTGTTCTGGCTCAAATATGAAGGCAAACCCACTTTCCTTTCAGTATTTTGCTGCATTTGGCAGAAACAGGCATATTTGCTCATTCGGCCTGAAAATGCTTTTAAGCGCATAAAAACTTACACTCTTGATTTCTGGCTAAATAAAAGCTGTTGCAATGATATTTCCATGCTGAACTGAGTTGTTCTGGCTCAAATATGAAGGCAAACCCACTTTCCTTTCAGTATTTTGCTGCATTTGGCAGAAACAGGCATATTTGCTCATTCGGCCTGAAAATGCTTTTAAGCGCATAAAAACTTACACTCTTGATTTCTGGCTAAATAAAAGCTGTTGCAATGATATTTCCATGCTGAACTGAGTTGTTCTGGCTCAAATATGAAGGCAAACCCACTTTCCTTTCAGTATTTTGCTGCATTTGGCAGAAACAGGCATATTTGCTCATTCGGCCTGAAAATGCTTTTAAGCGCATAAAAACTTACACTCTTGATTTCTGGCTAAATAAAAGCTGTTGCAATGATATTTCCATGCTGAACTGAGTTGTTCTGGCTCAAATATGAAGGCAAACCCACTTTCCTTTCAGTATTTTGCTGCATTTGGCAGAAACAGGCATATTTGCTCATTCGGCCTGAAAATGCTTTTAAGCGCATAAAAACTTACACTCTTGATTTCTGGCTAAATAAAAGCTGTTGCAATGATATTTCCATGCTGAACTGAGTTGTTCTGGCTCAAATATGAAGGCAAACCCACTTTCCTTTCAGTATTTTGCTGCATTTGGCAGAAACAGGCATATTTGCTCATTCGGCCTGAAAATGCTTTTAAGCGCATAAAAACTTACACTCTTGATTTCTGGCTAAATAAAAGCTGTTGCAATGATATTTCCATGCTGAACTGAGTTGTTCTGGCTCAAATATGAAGGCAAACCCACTTTCCTTTCAGTATTTTGCTGCATTTGGCAGAAACAGGCATATTTGCTCATTCGGCCTGAAAATGCTTTTAAGCGCATAAAAACTTACACTCTTGATTTCTGGCTAAATAAAAGCTGTTGCAATGATATTTCCATGCTGAACTGAGTTGTTCTGGCTCAAATATGAAGGCAAACCCACTTTCCTTTCAGTATTTTGCTGCATTTGGCAGAAACAGGCATATTTGCTCATTCGGCCTGAAAATGCTTTTAAGCGCATAAAAACTTACACTCTTGATTTCTGGCTAAATAAAAGCTGTTGCAATGATATTTCCATGCTGAACTGAGTTGTTCTGGCTCAAATATGAAGGCAAACCCACTTTCCTTTCAGTATTTTGCTGCATTTGGCAGAAACAGGCATATTTGCTCATTCGGCCTGAAAATGCTTTTAAGCGCATAAAAACTTACACTCTTGATTTCTGGCTAAATAAAAGCTGTTGCAATGATATTTCCATGCTGAACTGAGTTGTTCTGGCTCAAATATGAAGGCAAACCCACTTTCCTTTCAGTATTTTGCTGCATTTGGCAGAAACAGGCATATTTGCTCATTCGGCCTGAAAATGCTTTTAAGCGCATAAAAACTTACACTCTTGATTTCTGGCTAAATAAAAGCTGTTGCAATGATATTTCCATGCTGAACTGAGTTGTTCTGGCTCAAATATGAAGGCAAACCCACTTTCCTTTCAGTATTTTGCTGCATTTGGCAGAAACAGGCATATTTGCTCATTCGGCCTGAAAATGCTTTTAAGCGCATAAAAACTTACACTCTTGATTTCTGGCTAAATAAAAGCTGTTGCAATGATATTTCCATGCTGAACTGAGTTGTTCTGGCTCAAATATGAAGGCAAACCCACTTTCCTTTCAGTATTTTGCTGCATTTGGCAGAAACAGGCATATTTGCTCATTCGGCCTGAAAATGCTTTTAAGCGCATAAAAACTTACACTCTTGATTTCTGGCTAAATAAAAGCTGTTGCAATGATATTTCCATGCTGAACTGAGTTGTTCTGGCTCAAATATGAAGGCAAACCCACTTTCCTTTCAGTATTTTGCTGCATTTGGCAGAAACAGGCATATTTGCTCATTCGGCCTGAAAATGCTTTTAAGCGCATAAAAACTTACACTCTTGATTTCTGGCTAAATAAAAGCTGTTGCAATGATATTTCCATGCTGAACTGAGTTGTTCTGGCTCAAATATGAAGGCAAACCCACTTTCCTTTCAGTATTTTGCTGCATTTGGCAGAAACAGGCATATTTGCTCATTCGGCCTGAAAATGCTTTTAAGCGCATAAAAACTTACACTCTTGATTTCTGGCTAAATAAAAGCTGTTGCAATGATATTTCCATGCTGAACTGAGTTGTTCTGGCTCAAATATGAAGGCAAACCCACTTTCCTTTCAGTATTTTGCTGCATTTGGCAGAAACAGGCATATTTGCTCATTCGGCCTGAAAATGCTTTTAAGCGCATAAAAACTTACACTCTTGATTTCTGGCTAAATAAAAGCTGTTGCAATGATATTTCCATGCTGAACTGAGTTGTTCTGGCTCAAATATGAAGGCAAACCCACTTTCCTTTCAGTATTTTGCTGCATTTGGCAGAAACAGGCATATTTGCTCATTCGGCCTGAAAATGCTTTTAAGCGCATAAAAACTTACACTCTTGATTTCTGGCTAAATAAAAGCTGTTGCAATGATATTTCCATGCTGAACTGAGTTGTTCTGGCTCAAATATGAAGGCAAACCCACTTTCCTTTCAGTATTTTGCTGCATTTGGCAGAAACAGGCATATTTGCTCATTCGGCCTGAAAATGCTTTTAAGCGCATAAAAACTTACACTCTTGATTTCTGGCTAAATAAAAGCTGTTGCAATGATATTTCCATGCTGAACTGAGTTGTTCTGGCTCAAATATGAAGGCAAACCCACTTTCCTTTCAGTATTTTGCTGCATTTGGCAGAAACAGGCATATTTGCTCATTCGGCCTGAAAATGCTTTTAAGCGCATAAAAACTTACACTCTTGATTTCTGGCTAAATAAAAGCTGTTGCAATGATATTTCCATGCTGAACTGAGTTGTTCTGGCTCAAATATGAAGGCAAACCCACTTTCCTTTCAGTATTTTGCTGCATTTGGCAGAAACAGGCATATTTGCTCATTCGGCCTGAAAATGCTTTTAAGCGCATAAAAACTTACACTCTTGATTTCTGGCTAAATAAAAGCTGTTGCAATGATATTTCCATGCTGAACTGAGTTGTTCTGGCTCAAATATGAAGGCAAACCCACTTTCCTTTCAGTATTTTGCTGCATTTGGCAGAAACAGGCATATTTGCTCATTCGGCCTGAAAATGCTTTTAAGCGCATAAAAACTTACACTCTTGATTTCTGGCTAAATAAAAGCTGTTGCAATGATATTTCCATGCTGAACTGAGTTGTTCTGGCTCAAATATGAAGGCAAACCCACTTTCCTTTCAGTATTTTGCTGCATTTGGCAGAAACAGGCATATTTGCTCATTCGGCCTGAAAATGCTTTTAAGCGCATAAAAACTTACACTCTTGATTTCTGGCTAAATAAAAGCTGTTGCAATGATATTTCCATGCTGAACTGAGTTGTTCTGGCTCAAATATGAAGGCAAACCCACTTTCCTTTCAGTATTTTGCTGCATTTGGCAGAAACAGGCATATTTGCTCATTCGGCCTGAAAATGCTTTTAAGCGCATAAAAACTTACACTCTTGATTTCTGGCTAAATAAAAGCTGTTGCAATGATATTTCCATGCTGAACTGAGTTGTTCTGGCTCAAATATGAAGGCAAACCCACTTTCCTTTCAGTATTTTGCTGCATTTGGCAGAAACAGGCATATTTGCTCATTCGGCCTGAAAATGCTTTTAAGCGCATAAAAACTTACACTCTTGATTTCTGGCTAAATAAAAGCTGTTGCATATGATATTTCCATGCTGAACTGAGTTGTTCTGGCTCAAATATGAAGGCAAACCCACTTTCCTTTCAGTATTTTGCTGCATTTGGCAGAAACAGGCATATTTGCTCATTCGGCCTGAAAATGCTTTTAAGCGCATAAAAACTTACACTCTTGATTTCTGGCTAAATAAAAGCTGTTGCAATGATATTTCCATGCTGAACTGAGTTGTTCTGGCTCAAATATGAAGGCAAACCCACTTTCCTTTCAGTATTTTGCTGCATTTGGCAGAAACAGGCATATTTGCTCATTCGGCCTGAAAATGCTTTTAAGCGCATAAAAACTTACACTCTTGATTTCTGGCTAAATAAAAGCTGTTGCAATGATATTTCCATGCTGAACTGAGTTGTTCTGGCTCAAATATGAAGGCAAACCCACTTTCCTTTCAGTATTTTGCTGCATTTGGCAGAAACAGGCATATTTGCTCATTCGGCCTGAAAATGCTTTTAAGCGCATAAAAACTTACACTCTTGATTTCTGGCTAAATAAAAGCTGTTGCAATGATATTTCCATGCTGAACTGAGTTGTTCTGGCTCAAATATGAAGGCAAACCCACTTTCCTTTCAGTATTTTGCTGCATTTGGCAGAAACAGGCATATTTGCTCATTCGGCCTGAAAATGCTTTTAAGCGCATAAAAACTTACACTCTTGATTTCTGGCTAAATAAAAGCTGTTGCAATGATATTTCCATGCTGAACTGAGTTGTTCTGGCTCAAATATGAAGGCAAACCCACTTTCCTTTCAGTATTTTGCTGCATTTGGCAGAAACAGGCATATTTGCTCATTCGGCCTGAAAATGCTTTTAAGCGCATAAAAACTTACACTCTTGATTTCTGGCTAAATAAAAGCTGTTGCAATGATATTTCCATGCTGAACTGAGTTGTTCTGGCTCAAATATGAAGGCAAACCCACTTTCCTTTCAGTATTTTGCTGCATTTGGCAGAAACAGGCATATTTGCTCATTCGGCCTGAAAATGCTTTTAAGCGCATAAAAACTTACACTCTTGATTTCTGGCTAAATAAAAGCTGTTGCAATGATATTTCCATGCTGAACTGAGTTGTTCTGGCTCAAATATGAAGGCAAACCCACTTTCCTTTCAGTATTTTGCTGCATTTGGCAGAAACAGGCATATTTGCTCATTCGGCCTGAAAATGCTTTTAAGCGCATAAAAACTTACACTCTTGATTTCTGGCTAAATAAAAGCTGTTGCAATGATATTTCCATGCTGAACTGAGTTGTTCTGGCTCAAATATGAAGGCAAACCCACTTTCCTTTCAGTATTTTGCTGCATTTGGCAGAAACAGGCATATTTGCTCATTCGGCCTGAAAATGCTTTTAAGCGCATAAAAACTTACACTCTTGATTTCTGGCTAAATAAAAGCTGTTGCAATGATATTTCCATGCTGAACTGAGTTGTTCTGGCTCAAATATGAAGGCAAACCCACTTTCCTTTCAGTATTTTGCTGCATTTGGCAGAAACAGGCATATTTGCTCATTCGGCCTGAAAATGCTTTTAAGCGCATAAAAACTTACACTCTTGATTTCTGGCTAAATAAAAGCTGTTGCAATGATATTTCCATGCTGAACTGAGTTGTTCTGGCTCAAATATGAAGGCAAACCCACTTTCCTTTCAGTATTTTGCTGCATTTGGCAGAAACAGGCATATTTGCTCATTCGGCCTGAAAATGCTTTTAAGCGCATAAAAACTTACACTCTTGATTTCTGGCTAAATAAAAGCTGTTGCAATGATATTTCCATGCTGAACTGAGTTGTTCTGGCTCAAATATGAAGGCAAACCCACTTTCCTTTCAGTATTTTGCTGCATTTGGCAGAAACAGGCATATTTGCTCATTCGGCCTGAAAATGCTTTTAAGCGCATAAAAACTTACACTCTTGATTTCTGGCTAAATAAAAGCTGTTGCAATGATATTTCCATGCTGAACTGAGTTGTTCTGGCTCAAATATGAAGGCAAACCCACTTTCCTTTCAGTATTTTGCTGCATTTGGCAGAAACAGGCATATTTGCTCATTCGGCCTGAAAATGCTTTTAAGCGCATAAAAACTTACACTCTTGATTTCTGGCTAAATAAAAGCTGTTGCAATGATATTTCCATGCTGAACTGAGTTGTTCTGGCTCAAATATGAAGGCAAACCCACTTTCCTTTCAGTATTTTGCTGCATTTGGCAGAAACAGGCATATTTGCTCATTCGGCCTGAAAATGCTTTTAAGCGCATAAAAACTTACACTCTTGATTTCTGGCTAAATAAAAGCTGTTGCAATGATATTTCCATGCTGAACTGAGTTGTTCTGGCTCAAATATGAAGGCAAACCCACTTTCCTTTCAGTATTTTGCTGCATTTGGCAGAAACAGGCATATTTGCTCATTCGGCCTGAAAATGCTTTTAAGCGCATAAAAACTTACACTCTTGATTTCTGGCTAAATAAAAGCTGTTGCAATGATATTTCCATGCTGAACTGAGTTGTTCTGGCTCAAATATGAAGGCAAACCCACTTTCCTTTCAGTATTTTGCTGCATTTGGCAGAAACAGGCATATTTGCTCATTCGGCCTGAAAATGCTTTTAAGCGCATAAAAACTTACACTCTTGATTTCTGGCTAAATAAAAGCTGTTGCAATGATATTTCCATGCTGAACTGAGTTGTTCTGGCTCAAATATGAAGGCAAACCCACTTTCCTTTCAGTATTTTGCTGCATTTGGCAGAAACAGGCATATTTGCTCATTCGGCCTGAAAATGCTTTTAAGCGCATAAAAACTTACACTCTTGATTTCTGGCTAAATAAAAGCTGTTGCAATGATATTTCCATGCTGAACTGAGTTGTTCTGGCTCAAATATGAAGGCAAACCCACTTTCCTTTCAGTATTTTGCTGCATTTGGCAGAAACAGGCATATTTGCTCATTCGGCCTGAAAATGCTTTTAAGCGCATAAAAACTTACACTCTTGATTTCTGGCTAAATAAAAGCTGTTGCAATGATATTTCCATGCTGAACTGAGTTGTTCTGGCTCAAATATGAAGGCAAACCCACTTTCCTTTCAGTATTTTGCTGCATTTGGCAGAAACAGGCATATTTGCTCATTCGGCCTGAAAATGCTTTTAAGCGCATAAAAACTTACACTCTTGATTTCTGGCTAAATAAAAGCTGTTGCAATGATATTTCCATGCTGAACTGAGTTGTTCTGGCTCAAATATGAAGGCAAACCCACTTTCCTTTCAGTATTTTGCTGCATTTGGCAGAAACAGGCATATTTGCTCATTCGGCCTGAAAATGCTTTTAAGCGCATAAAAACTTACACTCTTGATTTCTGGCTAAATAAAAGCTGTTGCAATGATATTTCCATGCTGAACTGAGTTGTTCTGGCTCAAATATGAAGGCAAACCCACTTTCCTTTCAGTATTTTGCTGCATTTGGCAGAAACAGGCATATTTGCTCATTCGGCCTGAAAATGCTTTTAAGCGCATAAAAACTTACACTCTTGATTTCTGGCTAAATAAAAGCTGTTGCAATGATATTTCCATGCTGAACTGAGTTGTTCTGGCTCAAATATGAAGGCAAACCCACTTTCCTTTCAGTATTTTGCTGCATTTGGCAGAAACAGGCATATTTGCTCATTCGGCCTGAAAATGCTTTTAAGCGCATAAAAACTTACACTCTTGATTTCTGGCTAAATAAAAGCTGTTGCAATGATATTTCCATGCTGAACTGAGTTGTTCTGGCTCAAATATGAAGGCAAACCCACTTTCCTTTCAGTATTTTGCTGCATTTGGCAGAAACAGGCATATTTGCTCATTCGGCCTGAAAATGCTTTTAAGCGCATAAAAACTTACACTCTTGATTTCTGGCTAAATAAAAGCTGTTGCAATGATATTTCCATGCTGAACTGAGTTGTTCTGGCTCAAATATGAAGGCAAACCCACTTTCCTTTCAGTATTTTGCTGCATTTGGCAGAAACAGGCATATTTGCTCATTCGGCCTGAAAATGCTTTTAAGCGCATAAAAACTTACACTCTTGATTTCTGGCTAAATAAAAGCTGTTGCAATGATATTTCCATGCTGAACTGAGTTGTTCTGGCTCAAATATGAAGGCAAACCCACTTTCCTTTCAGTATTTTGCTGCATTATGGCAGAAACAGGCATATTTGCTCATTCGGCCTGAAAATGCTTTTAAGCGCATAAAAACTTACACTCTTGATTTCTGGCTAAATAAAAGCTGTTGCAATGATATTTCCATGCTGAACTGAGTTGTTCTGGCTCAAATATGAAGGCAAACCCACTTTCCTTTCAGTATTTTGCTGCATTTGGCAGAAACAGGCATATTTGCTCATTCGGCCTGAAAATGCTTTTAAGCGCATAAAAACTTACACTCTTGATTTCTGGCTAAATAAAAGCTGTTGCAATGATATTTCCATGCTGAACTGAGTTGTTCTGGCTCAAATATGAAGGCAAACCCACTTTCCTTTCAGTATTTTGCTGCATTTGGCAGAAACAGGCATATTTGCTCATTCGGCCTGAAAATGCTTTTAAGCGCATAAAAACTTACACTCTTGATTTCTGGCTAAATAAAAGCTGTTGCAATGATATTTCCATGCTGAACTGAGTTGTTCTGGCTCAAATATGAAGGCAAACCCACTTTCCTTTCAGTATTTTGCTGCATTTGGCAGAAACAGGCATATTTGCTCATTCGGCCTGAAAATGCTTTTAAGCGCATAAAAACTTACACTCTTGATTTCTGGCTAAATAAAAGCTGTTGCAATGATATTTCCATGCTGAACTGAGTTGTTCTGGCTCAAATATGAAGGCAAACCCACTTTCCTTTCAGTATTTTGCTGCATTTGGCAGAAACAGGCATATTTGCTCATTCGGCCTGAAAATGCTTTTAAGCGCATAAAAACTTACACTCTTGATTTCTGGCTAAATAAAAGCTGTTGCAATGATATTTCCATGCTGAACTGAGTTGTTCTGGCTCAAATATGAAGGCAAACCCACTTTCCTTTCAGTATTTTGCTGCATTTGGCAGAAACAGGCATATTTGCTCATTCGGCCTGAAAATGCTTTTAAGCGCATAAAAACTTACACTCTTGATTTCTGGCTAAATAAAAGCTGTTGCAATGATATTTCCATGCTGAACTGAGTTGTTCTGGCTCAAATATGAAGGCAAACCCACTTTCCTTTCAGTATTTTGCTGCATTTGGCAGAAACAGGCATATTTGCTCATTCGGCCTGAAAATGCTTTTAAGCGCATAAAAACTTACACTCTTGATTTCTGGCTAAATAAAAGCTGTTGCAATGATATTTCCATGCTGAACTGAGTTGTTCTGGCTCAAATATGAAGGCAAACCCACTTTCCTTTCAGTATTTTGCTGCATTTGGCAGAAACAGGCATATTTGCTCATTCGGCCTGAAAATGCTTTTAAGCGCATAAAAACTTACACTCTTGATTTCTGGCTAAATAAAAGCTGTTGCAATGATATTTCCATGCTGAACTGAGTTGTTCTGGCTCAAATATGAAGGCAAACCCACTTTCCTTTCAGTATTTTGCTGCATTTGGCAGAAACAGGCATATTTGCTCATTCGGCCTGAAAATGCTTTTAAGCGCATAAAAACTTACACTCTTGATTTCTGGCTAAATAAAAGCTGTTGCAATGATATTTCCATGCTGAACTGAGTTGTTCTGGCTCAAATATGAAGGCAAACCCACTTTCCTTTCAGTATTTTGCTGCATTTGGCAGAAACAGGCATATTTGCTCATTCGGCCTGAAAATGCTTTTAAGCGCATAAAAACTTACACTCTTGATTTCTGGCTAAATAAAAGCTGTTGCAATGATATTTCCATGCTGAACTGAGTTGTTCTGGCTCAAATATGAAGGCAAACCCACTTTCCTTTCAGTATTTTGCTGCATTTGGCAGAAACAGGCATATTTGCTCATTCGGCCTGAAAATGCTTTTAAGCGCATAAAAACTTACACTCTTGATTTCTGGCTAAATAAAAGCTGTTGCAATGATATTTCCATGCTGAACTGAGTTGTTCTGGCTCAAATATGAAGGCAAACCCACTTTCCTTTCAGTATTTTGCTGCATTTGGCAGAAACAGGCATATTTGCTCATTCGGCCTGAAAATGCTTTTAAGCGCATAAAAACTTACACTCTTGATTTCTGGCTAAATAAAAGCTGTTGCAATGATATTTCCATGCTGAACTGAGTTGTTCTGGCTCAAATATGAAGGCAAACCCACTTTCCTTTCAGTATTTTGCTGCATTTGGCAGAAACAGGCATATTTGCTCATTCGGCCTGAAAATGCTTTTAAGCGCATAAAAACTTACACTCTTGATTTCTGGCTAAATAAAAGCTGTTGCAATGATATTTCCATGCTGAACTGAGTTGTTCTGGCTCAAATATGAAGGCAAACCCACTTTCCTTTCAGTATTTTGCTGCATTTGGCAGAAACAGGCATATTTGCTCATTCGGCCTGAAAATGCTTTTAAGCGCATAAAAACTTACACTCTTGATTTCTGGCTAAATAAAAGCTGTTGCAATGATATTTCCATGCTGAACTGAGTTGTTCTGGCTCAAATATGAAGGCAAACCCACTTTCCTTTCAGTATTTTGCTGCATTTGGCAGAAACAGGCATATTTGCTCATTCGGCCTGAAAATGCTTTTAAGCGCATAAAAACTTACACTCTTGATTTCTGGCTAAATAAAAGCTGTTGCAATGATATTTCCATGCTGAACTGAGTTGTTCTGGCTCAAATATGAAGGCAAACCCACTTTCCTTTCAGTATTTTGCTGCATTTGGCAGAAACAGGCATATTTGCTCATTCGGCCTGAAAATGCTTTTAAGCGCATAAAAACTTACACTCTTGATTTCTGGCTAAATAAAAGCTGTTGCAATGATATTTCCATGCTGAACTGAGTTGTTCTGGCTCAAATATGAAGGCAAACCCACTTTCCTTTCAGTATTTTGCTGCATTTGGCAGAAACAGGCATATTTGCTCATTCGGCCTGAAAATGCTTTTAAGCGCATAAAAACTTACACTCTTGATTTCTGGCTAAATAAAAGCTGTTGCAATGATATTTCCATGCTGAACTGAGTTGTTCTGGCTCAAATATGAAGGCAAACCCACTTTCCTTTCAGTATTTTGCTGCATTTGGCAGAAACAGGCATATTTGCTCATTCGGCCTGAAAATGCTTTTAAGCGCATAAAAACTTACACTCTTGATTTCTGGCTAAATAAAAGCTGTTGCAATGATATTTCCATGCTGAACTGAGTTGTTCTGGCTCAAATATGAAGGCAAACCCACTTTCCTTTCAGTATTTTGCTGCATTTGGCAGAAACAGGCATATTTGCTCATTCGGCCTGAAAATGCTTTTAAGCGCATAAAAACTTACACTCTTGATTTCTGGCTAAATAAAAGCTGTTGCAATGATATTTCCATGCTGAACTGAGTTGTTCTGGCTCAAATATGAAGGCAAACCCACTTTCCTTTCAGTATTTTGCTGCATTTGGCAGAAACAGGCATATTTGCTCATTCGGCCTGAAAATGCTTTTAAGCGCATAAAAACTTACACTCTTGATTTCTGGCTAAATAAAAGCTGTTGCAATGATATTTCCATGCTGAACTGAGTTGTTCTGGCTCAAATATGAAGGCAAACCCACTTTCCTTTCAGTATTTTGCTGCATTTGGCAGAAACAGGCATATTTGCTCATTCGGCCTGAAAATGCTTTTAAGCGCATAAAAACTTACACTCTTGATTTCTGGCTAAATAAAAGCTGTTGCAATGATATTTCCATGCTGAACTGAGTTGTTCTGGCTCAAATATGAAGGCAAACCCACTTTCCTTTCAGTATTTTGCTGCATTTGGCAGAAACAGGCATATTTGCTCATTCGGCCTGAAAATGCTTTTAAGCGCATAAAAACTTACACTCTTGATTTCTGGCTAAATAAAAGCTGTTGCAATGATATTTCCATGCTGAACTGAGTTGTTCTGGCTCAAATATGAAGGCAAACCCACTTTCCTTTCAGTATTTTGCTGCATTTGGCAGAAACAGGCATATTTGCTCATTCGGCCTGAAAATGCTTTTAAGCGCATAAAAACTTACACTCTTGATTTCTGGCTAAATAAAAGCTGTTGCAATGATATTTCCATGCTGAACTGAGTTGTTCTGGCTCAAATATGAAGGCAAACCCACTTTCCTTTCAGTATTTTGCTGCATTTGGCAGAAACAGGCATATTTGCTCATTCGGCCTGAAAATGCTTTTAAGCGCATAAAAACTTACACTCTTGATTTCTGGCTAAATAAAAGCTGTTGCAATGATATTTCCATGCTGAACTGAGTTGTTCTGGCTCAAATATGAAGGCAAACCCACTTTCCTTTCAGTATTTTGCTGCATTTGGCAGAAACAGGCATATTTGCTCATTCGGCCTGAAAATGCTTTTAAGCGCATAAAAACTTACACTCTTGATTTCTGGCTAAATAAAAGCTGTTGCAATGATATTTCCATGCTGAACTGAGTTGTTCTGGCTCAAATATGAAGGCAAACCCACTTTCCTTTCAGTATTTTGCTGCATTTGGCAGAAACAGGCATATTTGCTCATTCGGCCTGAAAATGCTTTTAAGCGCATAAAAACTTACACTCTTGATTTCTGGCTAAATAAAAGCTGTTGCAATGATATTTCCATGCTGAACTGAGTTGTTCTGGCTCAAATATGAAGGCAAACCCACTTTCCTTTCAGTATTTTGCTGCATTTGGCAGAAACAGGCATATTTGCTCATTCGGCCTGAAAATGCTTTTAAGCGCATAAAAACTTACACTCTTGATTTCTGGCTAAATAAAAGCTGTTGCAATGATATTTCCATGCTGAACTGAGTTGTTCTGGCTCAAATATGAAGGCAAACCCACTTTCCTTTCAGTATTTTGCTGCATTTGGCAGAAACAGGCATATTTGCTCATTCGGCCTGAAAATGCTTTTAAGCGCATAAAAACTTACACTCTTGATTTCTGGCTAAATAAAAGCTGTTGCAATGATATTTCCATGCTGAACTGAGTTGTTCTGGCTCAAATATGAAGGCAAACCCACTTTCCTTTCAGTATTTTGCTGCATTTGGCAGAAACAGGCATATTTGCTCATTCGGCCTGAAAATGCTTTTAAGCGCATAAAAACTTACACTCTTGATTTCTGGCTAAATAAAAGCTGTTGCAATGATATTTCCATGCTGAACTGAGTTGTTCTGGCTCAAATATGAAGGCAAACCCACTTTCCTTTCAGTATTTTGCTGCATTTGGCAGAAACAGGCATATTTGCTCATTCGGCCTGAAAATGCTTTTAAGCGCATAAAAACTTACACTCTTGATTTCTGGCTAAATAAAAGCTGTTGCAATGATATTTCCATGCTGAACTGAGTTGTTCTGGCTCAAATATGAAGGCAAACCCACTTTCCTTTCAGTATTTTGCTGCATTTGGCAGAAACAGGCATATTTGCTCATTCGGCCTGAAAATGCTTTTAAGCGCATAAAAACTTACACTCTTGATTTCTGGCTAAATAAAAGCTGTTGCAATGATATTTCCATGCTGAACTGAGTTGTTCTGGCTCAAATATGAAGGCAAACCCACTTTCCTTTCAGTATTTTGCTGCATTTGGCAGAAACAGGCATATTTGCTCATTCGGCCTGAAAATGCTTTTAAGCGCATAAAAACTTACACTCTTGATTTCTGGCTAAATAAAAGCTGTTGCAATGATATTTCCATGCTGAACTGAGTTGTTCTGGCTCAAATATGAAGGCAAACCCACTTTCCTTTCAGTATTTTGCTGCATTTGGCAGAAACAGGCATATTTGCTCATTCGGCCTGAAAATGCTTTTAAGCGCATAAAAACTTACACTCTTGATTTCTGGCTAAATAAAAGCTGTTGCAATGATATTTCCATGCTGAACTGAGTTGTTCTGGCTCAAATATGAAGGCAAACCCACTTTCCTTTCAGTATTTTGCTGCATTTGGCAGAAACAGGCATATTTGCTCATTCGGCCTGAAAATGCTTTTAAGCGCATAAAAACTTACACTCTTGATTTCTGGCTAAATAAAAGCTGTTGCAATGATATTTCCATGCTGAACTGAGTTGTTCTGGCTCAAATATGAAGGCAAACCCACTTTCCTTTCAGTATTTTGCTGCATTTGGCAGAAACAGGCATATTTGCTCATTCGGCCTGAAAATGCTTTTAAGCGCATAAAAACTTACACTCTTGATTTCTGGCTAAATAAAAGCTGTTGCAATGATATTTCCATGCTGAACTGAGTTGTTCTGGCTCAAATATGAAGGCAAACCCACTTTGCTTTCAGTATTTTGCTGCATTTGGCAGAAACAGGCATATTTGCTCATTCGGCCTGAAAATGCTTTTAAGCGCATAAAAACTTACACTCTTGATTTCTGGCTAAATAAAAGCTGTTGCAATGATATTTCCATGCTGAACTGAGTTGTTCTGGCTCAAATATGAAGGCAAACCCACTTTCCTTTCAGTATTTTGCTGCATTTGGCAGAAACAGGCATATTTGCTCATTCGGCCTGAAAATGCTTTTAAGCGCATAAAAACTTACACTCTTGATTTCTGGCTAAATAAAAGCTGTTGCAATGATATTTCCATGCTGAACTGAGTTGTTCTGGCTCAAATATGAAGGCAAACCCACTTTCCTTTCAGTATTTTGCTGCATTTGGCAGAAACAGGCATATTTGCTCATTCGGCCTGAAAATGCTTTTAAGCGCATAAAAACTTACACTCTTGATTTCTGGCTAAATAAAAGCTGTTGCAATGATATTTCCATGCTGAACTGAGTTGTTCTGGCTCAAATATGAAGGCAAACCCACTTTGCTTTCAGTATTTTGCTGCATTTGGCAGAAACAGGCATATTTGCTCATTCGGCCTGAAAATGCTTTTAAGCGCATAAAAACTTACACTCTTGATTTCTGGCTAAATAAAAGCTGTTGCAATGATATTTCCATGCTGAACTGAGTTGTTCTGGCTCAAATATGAAGGCAAACCCACTTTCCTTTCAGTATTTTGCTGCATTTGGCAGAAACAGGCATATTTGCTCATTCGGCCTGAAAATGCTTTTAAGCGCATAAAAACTTACACTCTTGATTTCTGGCTAAATAAAAGCTGTTGCAATGATATTTCCATGCTGAACTGAGTTGTTCTGGCTCAAATATGAAGGCAAACCCACTTTCCTTTCAGTATTTTGCTGCATTTGGCAGAAACAGGCATATTTGCTCATTCGGCCTGAAAATGCTTTTAAGCGCATAAAAACTTACACTCTTGATTTCTGGCTAAATAAAAGCTGTTGCAATGATATTTCCATGCTGAACTGAGTTGTTCTGGCTCAAATATGAAGGCAAACCCACTTTGCTTTCAGTATTTTGCTGCATTTGGCAGAAACAGGCATATTTGCTCATTCGGCCTGAAAATGCTTTTAAGCGCATAAAAACTTACACTCTTGATTTCTGGCTAAATAAAAGCTGTTGCAATGATATTTCCATGCTGAACTGAGTTGTTCTGGCTCAAATATGAAGGCAAACCCACTTTCCTTTCAGTATTTTGCTGCATTTGGCAGAAACAGGCATATTTGCTCATTCGGCCTGAAAATGCTTTTAAGCGCATAAAAACTTACACTCTTGATTTCTGGCTAAATAAAAGCTGTTGCAATGATATTTCCATGCTGAACTGAGTTGTTCTGGCTCAAATATGAAGGCAAACCCACTTTCCTTTCAGTATTTTGCTGCATTTGGCAGAAACAGGCATATTTGCTCATTCGGCCTGAAAATGCTTTTAAGCGCATAAAAACTTACACTCTTGATTTCTGGCTAAATAAAAGCTGTTGCAATGATATTTCCATGCTGAACTGAGTTGTTCTGGCTCAAATATGAAGGCAAACCCACTTTCCTTTCAGTATTTTGCTGCATTTGGCAGAAACAGGCATATTTGCTCATTCGGCCTGAAAATGCTTTTAAGCGCATAAAAACTTACACTCTTGATTTCTGGCTAAATAAAAGCTGTTGCAATGATATTTCCATGCTGAACTGAGTTGTTCTGGCTCAAATATGAAGGCAAACCCACTTTGCTTTCAGTATTTTGCTGCATTTGGCAGAAACAGGCATATTTGCTCATTCGGCCTGAAAATGCTTTTAAGCGCATAAAAACTTACACTCTTGATTTCTGGCTAAATAAAAGCTGTTGCAATGATATTTCCATGCTGAACTGAGTTGTTCTGGCTCAAATATGAAGGCAAACCCACTTTGCTTTCAGTATTTTGCTGCATTTGGCAGAAACAGGCATATTTGCTCATTCGGCCTGAAAATGCTTTTAAGCGCATAAAAACTTACACTCTTGATTTCTGGCTAAATAAAAGCTGTTGCAATGATATTTCCATGCTGAACTGAGTTGTTCTGGCTCAAATATGAAGGCAAACCCACTTTCCTTTCAGTATTTTGCTGCATTTGGCAGAAACAGGCATATTTGCTCATTCGGCCTGAAAATGCTTTTAAGCGCATAAAAACTTACACTCTTGATTTCTGGCTAAATAAAAGCTGTTGCAATGATATTTCCATGCTGAACTGAGTTGTTCTGGCTCAAATATGAAGGCAAACCCACTTGTCCTTTCAGTATTTTGCTGCATTTGGCAGAAACAGGCATATTTGCTCATTCGGCCTGAAAATGCTTTTAAGCGCATAAAAACTTACACTCTTGATTTCTGGCTAAATAAAAGCTGTTGCAATGATATTTCCATGCTGAACTGAGTTGTTCTGGCTCAAATATGAAGGCAAACCCACTTTCCTTTCAGTATTTTGCTGCATTTGGCAGAAACAGGCATATTTGCTCATTCGGCCTGAAAATGCTTTTAAGCGCATAAAAACTTACACTCTTGATTTCTGGCTAAATAAAAGCTGTTGCAATGATATTTCCATGCTGAACTGAGTTGTTCTGGCTCAAATATGAAGGCAAACCCACTTTCCTTTCAGTATTTTGCTGCATTTGGCAGAAACAGGCATATTTGCTCATTCGGCCTGAAAATGCTTTTAAGCGCATAAAAACTTACACTCTTGATTTCTGGCTAAATAAAAGCTGTTGCAATGATATTTCCATGCTGAACTGAGTTGTTCTGGCTCAAATATGAAGGCAAACCCACTTTCCTTTCAGTATTTTGCTGCATTTGGCAGAAACAGGCATATTTGCTCATTCGGCCTGAAAATGCTTTTAAGCGCATAAAAACTTACACTCTTGATTTCTGGCTAAATAAAAGCTGTTGCAATGATATTTCCATGCTGAACTGAGTTGTTCTGGCTCAAATATGAAGGCAAACCCACTTTCCTTTCAGTATTTTGCTGCATTTGGCAGAAACAGGCATATTTGCTCATTCGGCCTGAAAATGCTTTTAAGCGCATAAAAACTTACACTTTGATTTCTGGCTAAATAAAAGCTGTTGCAATGATATTTCCATGCTGAACTGAGTTGTTCTGGCTCAAATATGAAGGCAAACCCACTTTGCTTTCAGTATTTTGCTGCATTTGGCAGAAACAGGCATATTTGCTCATTCGGCCTGAAAATGCTTTTAAGCGCATAAAAACTTACACTCTTGATTTCTGGCTAAATAAAAGCTGTTGCAATGATATTTCCATGCTGAACTGAGTTGTTCTGGCTCAAATATGAAGGCAAACCCACTTTCCTTTCAGTATTTTGCTGCATTTGGCAGAAACAGGCATATTTGCTCATTCGGCCTGAAAATGCTTTTAAGCGCATAAAAACTTACACTCTTGATTTCTGGCTAAATAAAAGCTGTTGCAATGATATTTCCATGCTGAACTGAGTTGTTCTGGCTCAAATATGAAGGCAAACCCACTTTCCTTTCAGTATTTTGCTGCATTTGGCAGAAACAGGCATATTTGCTCATTCGGCCTGAAAATGCTTTTAAGCGCATAAAAACTTACACTCTTGATTTCTGGCTAAATAAAAGCTGTTGCAATGATATTTCCATGCTGAACTGAGTTGTTCTGGCTCAAATATGAAGGCAAACCCACTTTCCTTTCAGTATTTTGCTGCATTTGGCAGAAACAGGCATATTTGCTCATTCGGCCTGAAAATGCTTTTAAGCGCATAAAAACTTACACTCTTGATTTCTGGCTAAATAAAAGCTGTTGCAATGATATTTCCATGCTGAACTGAGTTGTTCTGGCTCAAATATGAAGGCAAACCCACTTTGCCTTTCAGTATTTTGCTGCATTTGGCAGAAACAGGCATATTTGCTCATTCGGCCTGAAAATGCTTTTAAGCGCATAAAAACTTACACTCTTGATTTCTGGCTAAATAAAAGCTGTTGCAATGATATTTCCATGCTGAACTGAGTTGTTCTGGCTCAAATATGAAGGCAAACCCACTTTCTTTCAGTATTTTGCTGCATTTGGCAGAAACAGGCATATTTGCTCATTCGGCCTGAAAATGCTTTTAAGCGCATAAAAACTTACACTCTTGATTTCTGGCTAAATAAAAGCTGTTGCAATGATATTTCCATGCTGAACTGAGTTGTTCTGGCTCAAATATGAAGGCAAACCCACTTTCCTTTCAGTATTTTGCTGCATTTGGCAGAAACAGGCATATTTGCTCATTCGGCCTGAAAATGCTTTTAAGCGCATAAAAACTTACACTCTTGATTTCTGGCTAAATAAAAGCTGTTGCAATGATATTTCCATGCTGAACTGAGTTGTTCTGGCTCAAAATATGAAGGCAAACCCACTTTCCTTTCAGTATTTTGCTGCATTTGGCAGAAACAGGCATATTTGCTCATTCGGCCTGAAAATGCTTTTAAGCGCATAAAAACTTACACTCTTGATTTCTGGCTAAATAAAAGCTGTTGCAATGATATTTCCATGCTGAACTGAGTTGTTCTGGCTCAAATATGAAGGCAAACCCACTTTGCTTTCAGTATTTTGCTGCATTTGGCAGAAACAGGCATATTTGCTCATTCGGCCTGAAAATGCTTTTAAGCGCATAAAAACTTACACTCTTGATTTCTGGCTAAATAAAAGCTGTTGCAATGATATTTCCATGCTGAACTGAGTTGTTCTGGCTCAAATATGAAGGCAAACCCACTTTGCTTTCAGTATTTTGCTGCATTTGGCAGAAACAGGCATATTTGCTCATTCGGCCTGAAAATGCTTTTAAGCGCATAAAAACTTACACTCTTGATTTCTGGCTAAATAAAAGCTGTTGCAATGATATTTCCATGCTGACTGAGTTGTTCTGGCTCAAATATGAAGGCAAACCCACTTTCCTTTCAGTATTTTGCTGCATTTGGCAGAAACAGGCATATTTGCTCATTCGGCCTGAAAATGCTTTTAAGCGCATAAAAACTTACACTCTTGATTTCTGGCTAAATAAAAGCTGTTGCAATGATATTTCCATGCTGAACTGAGTTGTTCTGGCTCAAATATGAAGGCAAACCCACTTTCCTTTCAGTATTTTGCTGCATTTGGCAGAAACAGGCATATTTGCTCATTCGGCCTGAAAATGCTTTTAAGCGCATAAAAACTTACACTCTTGATTTCTGGCTAAATAAAAGCTGTTGCAATGATATTTCCATGCTGAACTGAGTTGTTCTGGCTCAAATATGAAGGCAAACCCACTTTCCTTTCAGTATTTTGCTGCATTTGGCAGAAACAGGCATATTTGCTCATTCGGCCTGAAAATGCTTTTAAGCGCATAAAAACTTACACTCTTGATTTCTGGCTAAATAAAAGCTGTTGCAATGATATTTCCATGCTGAACTGAGTTGTTCTGGCTCAAATATGAAGGCAAACCCACTTTCCTTTCAGTATTTTGCTGCATTTGGCAGAAACAGGCATATTTGCTCATTCGGCCTGAAAATGCTTTTAAGCGCATAAAAACTTACACTCTTGATTTCTGGCTAAATAAAAGCTGTTGCAATGATATTTCCATGCTGAACTGAGTTGTTCTGGCTCAAATATGAAGGCAAACCCACTTTCCTTTCAGTATTTTGCTGCATTTGGCAGAAACAGGCATATTTGCTCATTCGGCCTGAAAATGCTTTTAAGCGCATAAAAACTTACACTCTTGATTTCTGGCTAAATAAAAGCTGTTGCAATGATATTTCCATGCTGAACTGAGTTGTTCTGGCTCAAATATGAAGGCAAACCCACTTTCCTTTCAGTATTTTGCTGCATTTGGCAGAAACAGGCATATTTGCTCATTCGGCCTGAAAATGCTTTTAAGCGCATAAAAACTTACACTCTTGATTTCTGGCTAAATAAAAGCTGTTGCAATGATATTTCCATGCTGAACTGAGTTGTTCTGGCTCAAATATGAAGGCAAACCCACTTTCCTTTCAGTATTTTGCTGCATTTGGCAGAAACAGGCATATTTGCTCATTCGGCCTGAAAATGCTTTTAAGCGCATAAAAACTTACACTCTTGATTTCTGGCTAAATAAAAGCTGTTGCAATGATATTTCCATGCTGAACTGAGTTGTTCTGGCTCAAATATGAAGGCAAACCCACTTTCCTTTCAGTATTTTGCTGCATTTGGCAGAAACAGGCATATTTGCTCATTCGGCCTGAAAATGCTTTTAAGCGCATAAAAACTTACACTCTTGATTTCTGGCTAAATAAAAGCTGTTGCAATGATATTTCCATGCTGAACTGAGTTGTTCTGGCTCAAATATGAAGGCAAACCCACTTTCCTTTCAGTATTTTGCTGCATTTGGCAGAAATCAGCATTCATTCGGCCTGAAAATGCTTTTAAGCGCATAAAAACTTACACTCTTGATTTCTGGCTAAATAAAAGCTGTTGCAATGATATTTCCATGCTGAACTGAGTTGTTCTGGCTCAAATATGAAGGCAAACCCACTTTCCTTTCAGTATTTTGCTGCATTTGGCAGAAACAGGCATATTTGCTCATTCGGCCTGAAAATGCTTTTAAGCGCATAAAAACTTACACTCTTGATTTCTGGCTAAATAAAAGCTGTTGCAATGATATTTCCATGCTGAACTGAGTTGTTCTGGCTCAAATATGAAGGCAAACCCACTTTCCTTTCAGTATTTTGCTGCATTTGGCAGAAACAGGCATATTTGCTCATTCGGCCTGAAAATGCTTTTAAGCGCATAAAAACTTACACTCTTGATTTCTGGCTAAATAAAAGCTGTTGCAATGATATTTCCATGCTGAACTGAGTTGTTCTGGCTCAAATATGAAGGCAAACCCACTTTCCTTTCAGTATTTTGCTGCATTTGGCAGAAACAGGCATATTTGCTCATTCGGCCTGAAAATGCTTTTAAGCGCATAAAAACTTACACTCTTGATTTCTGGCTAAATAAAAGCTGTTGCAATGATATTTCCATGCTGAACTGAGTTGTTCTGGCTCAAATATGAAGGCAAACCCACTTTCCTTTCAGTATTTTGCTGCATTTGGCAGAAACAGGCATATTTGCTCATTCGGCCTGAAAATGCTTTTAAGCGCATAAAAACTTACACTCTTGATTTCTGGCTAAATAAAAGCTGTTGCAATGATATTTCCATGCTGAACTGAGTTGTTCTGGCTCAAATATGAAGGCAAACCCACTTTCCTTTCAGTATTTTGCTGCATTTGGCAGAAACAGGCATATTTGCTCATTCGGCCTGAAAATGCTTTTAAGCGCATAAAAACTTACACTCTTGATTTCTGGCTAAATAAAAGCTGTTGCAATGATATTTCCATGCTGAACTGAGTTGTTCTGGCTCAAATATGAAGGCAAACCCACTTTCCTTTCAGTATTTTGCTGCATTTGGCAGAAACAGGCATATTTGCTCATTCGGCCTGAAAATGCTTTTAAGCGCATAAAAACTTACACTCTTGATTTCTGGCTAAATAAAAGCTGTTGCAATGATATTTCCATGCTGAACTGAGTTGTTCTGGCTCAAATATGAAGGCAAACCCACTTTCCTTTCAGTATTTTGCTGCATTTGGCAGAAACAGGCATATTTGCTCATTCGGCCTGAAAATGCTTTTAAGCGCATAAAAACTTACACTCTTGATTTCTGGCTAAATAAAAGCTGTTGCAATGATATTTCCATGCTGAACTGAGTTGTTCTGGCTCAAATATGAAGGCAAACCCACTTTCCTTTCAGTATTTTGCTGCATTTGGCAGAAACAGGCATATTTGCTCATTCGGCCTGAAAATGCTTTTAAGCGCATAAAAACTTACACTCTTGATTTCTGGCTAAATAAAAGCTGTTGCAATGATATTTCCATGCTGAACTGAGTTGTTCTGGCTCAAATATGAAGGCAAACCCACTTTCCTTTCAGTATTTTGCTGCATTTGGCAGAAACAGGCATATTTGCTCATTCGGCCTGAAAATGCTTTTAAGCGCATAAAAACTTACACTCTTGATTTCTGGCTAAATAAAAGCTGTTGCAATGATATTTCCATGCTGAACTGAGTTGTTCTGGCTCAAATATGAAGGCAAACCCACTTTCCTTTCAGTATTTTGCTGCATTTGGCAGAAACAGGCATATTTGCTCATTCGGCCTGAAAATGCTTTTAAGCGCATAAAAACTTACACTCTTGATTTCTGGCTAAATAAAAGCTGTTGCAATGATATTTCCATGCTGAACTGAGTTGTTCTGGCTCAAATATGAAGGCAAACCCACTTTCCTTTCAGTATTTTGCTGCATTTGGCAGAAACAGGCATATTTGCTCATTCGGCCTGAAAATGCTTTTAAGCGCATAAAAACTTACACTCTTGATTTCTGGCTAAATAAAAGCTGTTGCAATGATATTTCCATGCTGAACTGAGTTGTTCTGGCTCAAATATGAAGGCAAACCCACTTTCCTTTCAGTATTTTGCTGCATTTGGCAGAAACAGGCATATTTGCTCATTCGGCCTGAAAATGCTTTTAAGCGCATAAAAACTTACACTCTTGATTTCTGGCTAAATAAAAGCTGTTGCAATGATATTTCCATGCTGAACTGAGTTGTTCTGGCTCAAATATGAAGGCAAACCCACTTTCCTTTCAGTATTTTGCTGCATTTGGCAGAAACAGGCATATTTGCTCATTCGGCCTGAAAATGCTTTTAAGCGCATAAAAACTTACACTCTTGATTTCTGGCTAAATAAAAGCTGTTGCAATGATATTTCCATGCTGAACTGAGTTGTTCTGGCTCAAATATGAAGGCAAACCCACTTTCCTTTCAGTATTTTGCTGCATTTGGCAGAAACAGGCATATTTGCTCATTCGGCCTGAAAATGCTTTTAAGCGCATAAAAACTTACACTCTTGATTTCTGGCTAAATAAAAGCTGTTGCAATGATATTTCCATGCTGAACTGAGTTGTTCTGGCTCAAATATGAAGGCAAACCCACTTTCCTTTCAGTATTTTGCTGCATTTGGCAGAAACAGGCATATTTGCTCATTCGGCCTGAAAATGCTTTTAAGCGCATAAAAACTTACACTCTTGATTTCTGGCTAAATAAAAGCTGTTGCAATGATATTTCCATGCTGAACTGAGTTGTTCTGGCTCAAATATGAAGGCAAACCCACTTTCCTTTCAGTATTTTGCTGCATTTGGCAGAAACAGGCATATTTGCTCATTCGGCCTGAAAATGCTTTTAAGCGCATAAAAACTTACACTCTTGATTTCTGGCTAAATAAAAGCTGTTGCAATGATATTTCCATGCTGAACTGAGTTGTTCTGGCTCAAATATGAAGGCAAACCCACTTTCCTTTCAGTATTTTGCTGCATTTGGCAGAAACAGGCATATTTGCTCATTCGGCCTGAAAATGCTTTTAAGCGCATAAAAACTTACACTCTTGATTTCTGGCTAAATAAAAGCTGTTGCAATGATATTTCCATGCTGAACTGAGTTGTTCTGGCTCAAATATGAAGGCAAACCCACTTTCCTTTCAGTATTTTGCTGCATTTGGCAGAAACAGGCATATTTGCTCATTCGGCCTGAAAATGCTTTTAAGCGCATAAAAACTTACACTCTTGATTTCTGGCTAAATAAAAGCTGTTGCAATGATATTTCCATGCTGAACTGAGTTGTTCTGGCTCAAATATGAAGGCAAACCCACTTTCCTTTCAGTATTTTGCTGCATTTGGCAGAAACAGGCATATTTGCTCATTCGGCCTGAAAATGCTTTTAAGCGCATAAAAACTTACACTCTTGATTTCTGGCTAAATAAAAGCTGTTGCAATGATATTTCCATGCTGAACTGAGTTGTTCTGGCTCAAATATGAAGGCAAACCCACTTTCCTTTCAGTATTTTGCTGCATTTGGCAGAAACAGGCATATTTGCTCATTCGGCCTGAAAATGCTTTTAAGCGCATAAAAACTTACACTCTTGATTTCTGGCTAAATAAAAGCTGTTGCAATGATATTTCCATGCTGAACTGAGTTGTTCTGGCTCAAATATGAAGGCAAACCCACTTTCCTTTCAGTATTTTGCTGCATTTGGCAGAAACAGGCATATTTGCTCATTCGGCCTGAAAATGCTTTTAAGCGCATAAAAACTTACACTCTTGATTTCTGGCTAAATAAAAGCTGTTGCAATGATATTTCCATGCTGAACTGAGTTGTTCTGGCTCAAATATGAAGGCAAACCCACTTTCCTTTCAGTATTTTGCTGCATTTGGCAGAAACAGGCATATTTGCTCATTCGGCCTGAAAATGCTTTTAAGCGCATAAAAACTTACACTCTTGATTTCTGGCTAAATAAAAGCTGTTGCAATGATATTTCCATGCTGAACTGAGTTGTTCTGGCTCAAATATGAAGGCAAACCCACTTTCCTTTCAGTATTTTGCTGCATTTGGCAGAAACAGGCATATTTGCTCATTCGGCCTGAAAATGCTTTTAAGCGCATAAAAACTTACACTCTTGATTTCTGGCTAAATAAAAGCTGTTGCAATGATATTTCCATGCTGAACTGAGTTGTTCTGGCTCAAATATGAAGGCAAACCCACTTTCCTTTCAGTATTTTGCTGCATTTGGCAGAAACAGGCATATTTGCTCATTCGGCCTGAAAATGCTTTTAAGCGCATAAAAACTTACACTCTTGATTTCTGGCTAAATAAAAGCTGTTGCAATGATATTTCCATGCTGAACTGAGTTGTTCTGGCTCAAATATGAAGGCAAACCCACTTTCCTTTCAGTATTTTGCTGCATTTGGCAGAAACAGGCATATTTGCTCATTCGGCCTGAAAATGCTTTTAAGCGCATAAAAACTTACACTCTTGATTTCTGGCTAAATAAAAGCTGTTGCAATGATATTTCCATGCTGAACTGAGTTGTTCTGGCTCAAATATGAAGGCAAACCCACTTTCCTTTCAGTATTTTGCTGCATTTGGCAGAAACAGGCATATTTGCTCATTCGGCCTGAAAATGCTTTTAAGCGCATAAAAACTTACACTCTTGATTTCTGGCTAAATAAAAGCTGTTGCAATGATATTTCCATGCTGAACTGAGTTGTTCTGGCTCAAATATGAAGGCAAACCCACTTTCCTTTCAGTATTTTGCTGCATTTGGCAGAAACAGGCATATTTGCTCATTCGGCCTGAAAATGCTTTTAAGCGCATAAAAACTTACACTCTTGATTTCTGGCTAAATAAAAGCTGTTGCAATGATATTTCCATGCTGAACTGAGTTGTTCTGGCTCAAATATGAAGGCAAACCCACTTTCCTTTCAGTATTTTGCTGCATTTGGCAGAAACAGGCATATTTGCTCATTCGGCCTGAAAATGCTTTTAAGCGCATAAAAACTTACACTCTTGATTTCTGGCTAAATAAAAGCTGTTGCAATGATATTTCCATGCTGAACTGAGTTGTTCTGGCTCAAATATGAAGGCAAACCCACTTTCCTTTCAGTATTTTGCTGCATTTGGCAGAAACAGGCATATTTGCTCATTCGGCCTGAAAATGCTTTTAAGCGCATAAAAACTTACACTCTTGATTTCTGGCTAAATAAAAGCTGTTGCAATGATATTTCCATGCTGAACTGAGTTGTTCTGGCTCAAATATGAAGGCAAACCCACTTTCCTTTCAGTATTTTGCTGCATTTGGCAGAAACAGGCATATTTGCTCATTCGGCCTGAAAATGCTTTTAAGCGCATAAAAACTTACACTCTTGATTTCTGGCTAAATAAAAGCTGTTGCAATGATATTTCCATGCTGAACTGAGTTGTTCTGGCTCAAATATGAAGGCAAACCCACTTTCCTTTCAGTATTTTGCTGCATTTGGCAGAAACAGGCATATTTGCTCATTCGGCCTGAAAATGCTTTTAAGCGCATAAAAACTTACACTCTTGATTTCTGGCTAAATAAAAGCTGTTGCAATGATATTTCCATGCTGAACTGAGTTGTTCTGGCTCAAATATGAAGGCAAACCCACTTTCCTTTCAGTATTTTGCTGCATTTGGCAGAAACAGGCATATTTGCTCATTCGGCCTGAAAATGCTTTTAAGCGCATAAAAACTTACACTCTTGATTTCTGGCTAAATAAAAGCTGTTGCAATGATATTTCCATGCTGAACTGAGTTGTTCTGGCTCAAATATGAAGGCAAACCCACTTTCCTTTCAGTATTTTGCTGCATTTGGCAGAAACAGGCATATTTGCTCATTCGGCCTGAAAATGCTTTTAAGCGCATAAAAACTTACACTCTTGATTTCTGGCTAAATAAAAGCTGTTGCAATGATATTTCCATGCTGAACTGAGTTGTTCTGGCTCAAATATGAAGGCAAACCCACTTTCCTTTCAGTATTTTGCTGCATTTGGCAGAAACAGGCATATTTGCTCATTCGGCCTGAAAATGCTTTTAAGCGCATAAAAACTTACACTCTTGATTTCTGGCTAAATAAAAGCTGTTGCAATGATATTTCCATGCTGAACTGAGTTGTTCTGGCTCAAATATGAAGGCAAACCCACTTTCCTTTCAGTATTTTGCTGCATTTGGCAGAAACAGGCATATTTGCTCATTCGGCCTGAAAATGCTTTTAAGCGCATAAAAACTTACACTCTTGATTTCTGGCTAAATAAAAGCTGTTGCAATGATATTTCCATGCTGAACTGAGTTGTTCTGGCTCAAATATGAAGGCAAACCCACTTTCCTTTCAGTATTTTGCTGCATTTGGCAGAAACAGGCATATTTGCTCATTCGGCCTGAAAATGCTTTTAAGCGCATAAAAACTTACACTCTTGATTTCTGGCTAAATAAAAGCTGTTGCAATGATATTTCCATGCTGAACTGAGTTGTTCTGGCTCAAATATGAAGGCAAACCCACTTTCCTTTCAGTATTTTGCTGCATTTGGCAGAAACAGGCATATTTGCTCATTCGGCCTGAAAATGCTTTTAAGCGCATAAAAACTTACACTCTTGATTTCTGGCTAAATAAAAGCTGTTGCAATGATATTTCCATGCTGAACTGAGTTGTTCTGGCTCAAATATGAAGGCAAACCCACTTTCCTTTCAGTATTTTGCTGCATTTGGCAGAAACAGGCATATTTGCTCATTCGGCCTGAAAATGCTTTTAAGCGCATAAAAACTTACACTCTTGATTTCTGGCTAAATAAAAGCTGTTGCAATGATATTTCCATGCTGAACTGAGTTGTTCTGGCTCAAATATGAAGGCAAACCCACTTTCCTTTCAGTATTTTGCTGCATTTGGCAGAAACAGGCATATTTGCTCATTCGGCCTGAAAATGCTTTTAAGCGCATAAAAACTTACACTCTTGATTTCTGGCTAAATAAAAGCTGTTGCAATGATATTTCCATGCTGAACTGAGTTGTTCTGGCTCAAATATGAAGGCAAACCCACTTTCCTTTCAGTATTTTGCTGCATTTGGCAGAAACAGGCATATTTGCTCATTCGGCCTGAAAATGCTTTTAAGCGCATAAAAACTTACACTCTTGATTTCTGGCTAAATAAAAGCTGTTGCAATGATATTTCCATGCTGAACTGAGTTGTTCTGGCTCAAATATGAAGGCAAACCCACTTTCCTTTCAGTATTTTGCTGCATTTGGCAGAAACAGGCATATTTGCTCATTCGGCCTGAAAATGCTTTTAAGCGCATAAAAACTTACACTCTTGATTTCTGGCTAAATAAAAGCTGTTGCAATGATATTTCCATGCTGAACTGAGTTGTTCTGGCTCAAATATGAAGGCAAACCCACTTTCCTTTCAGTATTTTGCTGCATTTGGCAGAAACAGGCATATTTGCTCATTCGGCCTGAAAATGCTTTTAAGCGCATAAAAACTTACACTCTTGATTTCTGGCTAAATAAAAGCTGTTGCAATGATATTTCCATGCTGAACTGAGTTGTTCTGGCTCAAATATGAAGGCAAACCCACTTTCCTTTCAGTATTTTGCTGCATTTGGCAGAAACAGGCATATTTGCTCATTCGGCCTGAAAATGCTTTTAAGCGCATAAAAACTTACACTCTTGATTTCTGGCTAAATAAAAGCTGTTGCAATGATATTTCCATGCTGAACTGAGTTGTTCTGGCTCAAATATGAAGGCAAACCCACTTTCCTTTCAGTATTTTGCTGCATTTGGCAGAAACAGGCATATTTGCTCATTCGGCCTGAAAATGCTTTTAAGCGCATAAAAACTTACACTCTTGATTTCTGGCTAAATAAAAGCTGTTGCAATGATATTTCCATGCTGAACTGAGTTGTTCTGGCTCAAATATGAAGGCAAACCCACTTTCCTTTCAGTATTTTGCTGCATTTGGCAGAAACAGGCATATTTGCTCATTCGGCCTGAAAATGCTTTTAAGCGCATAAAAACTTACACTCTTGATTTCTGGCTAAATAAAAGCTGTTGCAATGATATTTCCATGCTGAACTGAGTTGTTCTGGCTCAAATATGAAGGCAAACCCACTTTCCTTTCAGTATTTTGCTGCATTTGGCAGAAACAGGCATATTTGCTCATTCGGCCTGAAAATGCTTTTAAGCGCATAAAAACTTACACTCTTGATTTCTGGCTAAATAAAAGCTGTTGCAATGATATTTCCATGCTGAACTGAGTTGTTCTGGCTCAAATATGAAGGCAAACCCACTTTCCTTTCAGTATTTTGCTGCATTTGGCAGAAACAGGCATATTTGCTCATTCGGCCTGAAAATGCTTTTAAGCGCATAAAAACTTACACTCTTGATTTCTGGCTAAATAAAAGCTGTTGCAATGATATTTCCATGCTGAACTGAGTTGTTCTGGCTCAAATATGAAGGCAAACCCACTTTCCTTTCAGTATTTTGCTGCATTTGGCAGAAACAGGCATATTTGCTCATTCGGCCTGAAAATGCTTTTAAGCGCATAAAAACTTACACTCTTGATTTCTGGCTAAATAAAAGCTGTTGCAATGATATTTCCATGCTGAACTGAGTTGTTCTGGCTCAAATATGAAGGCAAACCCACTTTCCTTTCAGTATTTTGCTGCATTTGGCAGAAACAGGCATATTTGCTCATTCGGCCTGAAAATGCTTTTAAGCGCATAAAAACTTACACTCTTGATTTCTGGCTAAATAAAAGCTGTTGCAATGATATTTCCATGCTGAACTGAGTTGTTCTGGCTCAAATATGAAGGCAAACCCACTTTCCTTTCAGTATTTTGCTGCATTTGGCAGAAACAGGCATATTTGCTCATTCGGCCTGAAAATGCTTTTAAGCGCATAAAAACTTACACTCTTGATTTCTGGCTAAATAAAAGCTGTTGCAATGATATTTCCATGCTGAACTGAGTTGTTCTGGCTCAAATATGAAGGCAAACCCACTTTCCTTTCAGTATTTTGCTGCATTTGGCAGAAACAGGCATATTTGCTCATTCGGCCTGAAAATGCTTTTAAGCGCATAAAAACTTACACTCTTGATTTCTGGCTAAATAAAAGCTGTTGCAATGATATTTCCATGCTGAACTGAGTTGTTCTGGCTCAAATATGAAGGCAAACCCACTTTCCTTTCAGTATTTTGCTGCATTTGGCAGAAACAGGCATATTTGCTCATTCGGCCTGAAAATGCTTTTAAGCGCATAAAAACTTACACTCTTGATTTCTGGCTAAATAAAAGCTGTTGCAATGATATTTCCATGCTGAACTGAGTTGTTCTGGCTCAAATATGAAGGCAAACCCACTTTCCTTTCAGTATTTTGCTGCATTTGGCAGAAACAGGCATATTTGCTCATTCGGCCTGAAAATGCTTTTAAGCGCATAAAAACTTACACTCTTGATTTCTGGCTAAATAAAAGCTGTTGCAATGATATTTCCATGCTGAACTGAGTTGTTCTGGCTCAAATATGAAGGCAAACCCACTTTCCTTTCAGTATTTTGCTGCATTTGGCAGAAACAGGCATATTTGCTCATTCGGCCTGAAAATGCTTTTAAGCGCATAAAAACTTACACTCTTGATTTCTGGCTAAATAAAAGCTGTTGCAATGATATTTCCATGCTGAACTGAGTTGTTCTGGCTCAAATATGAAGGCAAACCCACTTTCCTTTCAGTATTTTGCTGCATTTGGCAGAAACAGGCATATTTGCTCATTCGGCCTGAAAATGCTTTTAAGCGCATAAAAACTTACACTCTTGATTTCTGGCTAAATAAAAGCTGTTGCAATGATATTTCCATGCTGAACTGAGTTGTTCTGGCTCAAATATGAAGGCAAACCCACTTTCCTTTCAGTATTTTGCTGCATTTGGCAGAAACAGGCATATTTGCTCATTCGGCCTGAAAATGCTTTTAAGCGCATAAAAACTTACACTCTTGATTTCTGGCTAAATAAAAGCTGTTGCAATGATATTTCCATGCTGAACTGAGTTGTTCTGGCTCAAATATGAAGGCAAACCCACTTTCCTTTCAGTATTTTGCTGCATTTGGCAGAAACAGGCATATTTGCTCATTCGGCCTGAAAATGCTTTTAAGCGCATAAAAACTTACACTCTTGATTTCTGGCTAAATAAAAGCTGTTGCAATGATATTTCCATGCTGAACTGAGTTGTTCTGGCTCAAATATGAAGGCAAACCCACTTTCCTTTCAGTATTTTGCTGCATTTGGCAGAAACAGGCATATTTGCTCATTCGGCCTGAAAATGCTTTTAAGCGCATAAAAACTTACACTCTTGATTTCTGGCTAAATAAAAGCTGTTGCAATGATATTTCCATGCTGAACTGAGTTGTTCTGGCTCAAATATGAAGGCAAACCCACTTTCCTTTCAGTATTTTGCTGCATTTGGCAGAAACAGGCATATTTGCTCATTCGGCCTGAAAATGCTTTTAAGCGCATAAAAACTTACACTCTTGATTTCTGGCTAAATAAAAGCTGTTGCAATGATATTTCCATGCTGAACTGAGTTGTTCTGGCTCAAATATGAAGGCAAACCCACTTTCCTTTCAGTATTTTGCTGCATTTGGCAGAAACAGGCATATTTGCTCATTCGGCCTGAAAATGCTTTTAAGCGCATAAAAACTTACACTCTTGATTTCTGGCTAAATAAAAGCTGTTGCAATGATATTTCCATGCTGAACTGAGTTGTTCTGGCTCAAATATGAAGGCAAACCCACTTTCCTTTCAGTATTTTGCTGCATTTGGCAGAAACAGGCATATTTGCTCATTCGGCCTGAAAATGCTTTTAAGCGCATAAAAACTTACACTCTTGATTTCTGGCTAAATAAAAGCTGTTGCAATGATATTTCCATGCTGAACTGAGTTGTTCTGGCTCAAATATGAAGGCAAACCCACTTTCCTTTCAGTATTTTGCTGCATTTGGCAGAAACAGGCATATTTGCTCATTCGGCCTGAAAATGCTTTTAAGCGCATAAAAACTTACACTCTTGATTTCTGGCTAAATAAAAGCTGTTGCAATGATATTTCCATGCTGAACTGAGTTGTTCTGGCTCAAATATGAAGGCAAACCCACTTTCCTTTCAGTATTTTGCTGCATTTGGCAGAAACAGGCATATTTGCTCATTCGGCCTGAAAATGCTTTTAAGCGCATAAAAACTTACACTCTTGATTTCTGGCTAAATAAAAGCTGTTGCAATGATATTTCCATGCTGAACTGAGTTGTTCTGGCTCAAATATGAAGGCAAACCCACTTTCCTTTCAGTATTTTGCTGCATTTGGCAGAAACAGGCATATTTGCTCATTCGGCCTGAAAATGCTTTTAAGCGCATAAAAACTTACACTCTTGATTTCTGGCTAAATAAAAGCTGTTGCAATGATATTTCCATGCTGAACTGAGTTGTTCTGGCTCAAATATGAAGGCAAACCCACTTTCCTTTCAGTATTTTGCTGCATTTGGCAGAAACAGGCATATTTGCTCATTCGGCCTGAAAATGCTTTTAAGCGCATAAAAACTTACACTCTTGATTTCTGGCTAAATAAAAGCTGTTGCAATGATATTTCCATGCTGAACTGAGTTGTTCTGGCTCAAATATGAAGGCAAACCCACTTTCCTTTCAGTATTTTGCTGCATTTGGCAGAAACAGGCATATTTGCTCATTCGGCCTGAAAATGCTTTTAAGCGCATAAAAACTTACACTCTTGATTTCTGGCTAAATAAAAGCTGTTGCAATGATATTTCCATGCTGAACTGAGTTGTTCTGGCTCAAATATGAAGGCAAACCCACTTTCCTTTCAGTATTTTGCTGCATTTGGCAGAAACAGGCATATTTGCTCATTCGGCCTGAAAATGCTTTTAAGCGCATAAAAACTTACACTCTTGATTTCTGGCTAAATAAAAGCTGTTGCAATGATATTTCCATGCTGAACTGAGTTGTTCTGGCTCAAATATGAAGGCAAACCCACTTTCCTTTCAGTATTTTGCTGCATTTGGCAGAAACAGGCATATTTGCTCATTCGGCCTGAAAATGCTTTTAAGCGCATAAAAACTTACACTCTTGATTTCTGGCTAAATAAAAGCTGTTGCAATGATATTTCCATGCTGAACTGAGTTGTTCTGGCTCAAATATGAAGGCAAACCCACTTTCCTTTCAGTATTTTGCTGCATTTGGCAGAAACAGGCATATTTGCTCATTCGGCCTGAAAATGCTTTTAAGCGCATAAAAACTTACACTCTTGATTTCTGGCTAAATAAAAGCTGTTGCAATGATATTTCCATGCTGAACTGAGTTGTTCTGGCTCAAATATGAAGGCAAACCCACTTTCCTTTCAGTATTTTGCTGCATTTGGCAGAAACAGGCATATTTGCTCATTCGGCCTGAAAATGCTTTTAAGCGCATAAAAACTTACACTCTTGATTTCTGGCTAAATAAAAGCTGTTGCAATGATATTTCCATGCTGAACTGAGTTGTTCTGGCTCAAATATGAAGGCAAACCCACTTTCCTTTCAGTATTTTGCTGCATTTGGCAGAAACAGGCATATTTGCTCATTCGGCCTGAAAATGCTTTTAAGCGCATAAAAACTTACACTCTTGATTTCTGGCTAAATAAAAGCTGTTGCAATGATATTTCCATGCTGAACTGAGTTGTTCTGGCTCAAATATGAAGGCAAACCCACTTTCCTTTCAGTATTTTGCTGCATTTGGCAGAAACAGGCATATTTGCTCATTCGGCCTGAAAATGCTTTTAAGCGCATAAAAACTTACACTCTTGATTTCTGGCTAAATAAAAGCTGTTGCAATGATATTTCCATGCTGAACTGAGTTGTTCTGGCTCAAATATGAAGGCAAACCCACTTTCCTTTCAGTATTTTGCTGCATTTGGCAGAAACAGGCATATTTGCTCATTCGGCCTGAAAATGCTTTTAAGCGCATAAAAACTTACACTCTTGATTTCTGGCTAAATAAAAGCTGTTGCAATGATATTTCCATGCTGAACTGAGTTGTTCTGGCTCAAATATGAAGGCAAACCCACTTTCCTTTCAGTATTTTGCTGCATTTGGCAGAAACAGGCATATTTGCTCATTCGGCCTGAAAATGCTTTTAAGCGCATAAAAACTTACACTCTTGATTTCTGGCTAAATAAAAGCTGTTGCAATGATATTTCCATGCTGAACTGAGTTGTTCTGGCTCAAATATGAAGGCAAACCCACTTTCCTTTCAGTATTTTGCTGCATTTGGCAGAAACAGGCATATTTGCTCATTCGGCCTGAAAATGCTTTTAAGCGCATAAAAACTTACACTCTTGATTTCTGGCTAAATAAAAGCTGTTGCAATGATATTTCCATGCTGAACTGAGTTGTTCTGGCTCAAATATGAAGGCAAACCCACTTTCCTTTCAGTATTTTGCTGCATTTGGCAGAAACAGGCATATTTGCTCATTCGGCCTGAAAATGCTTTTAAGCGCATAAAAACTTACACTCTTGATTTCTGGCTAAATAAAAGCTGTTGCAATGATATTTCCATGCTGAACTGAGTTGTTCTGGCTCAAATATGAAGGCAAACCCACTTTCCTTTCAGTATTTTGCTGCATTTGGCAGAAACAGGCATATTTGCTCATTCGGCCTGAAAATGCTTTTAAGCGCATAAAAACTTACACTCTTGATTTCTGGCTAAATAAAAGCTGTTGCAATGATATTTCCATGCTGAACTGAGTTGTTCTGGCTCAAATATGAAGGCAAACCCACTTTCCTTTCAGTATTTTGCTGCATTTGGCAGAAACAGGCATATTTGCTCATTCGGCCTGAAAATGCTTTTAAGCGCATAAAAACTTACACTCTTGATTTCTGGCTAAATAAAAGCTGTTGCAATGATATTTCCATGCTGAACTGAGTTGTTCTGGCTCAAATATGAAGGCAAACCCACTTTCCTTTCAGTATTTTGCTGCATTTGGCAGAAACAGGCATATTTGCTCATTCGGCCTGAAAATGCTTTTAAGCGCATAAAAACTTACACTCTTGATTTCTGGCTAAATAAAAGCTGTTGCAATGATATTTCCATGCTGAACTGAGTTGTTCTGGCTCAAATATGAAGGCAAACCCACTTTCCTTTCAGTATTTTGCTGCATTTGGCAGAAACAGGCATATTTGCTCATTCGGCCTGAAAATGCTTTTAAGCGCATAAAAACTTACACTCTTGATTTCTGGCTAAATAAAAGCTGTTGCAATGATATTTCCATGCTGAACTGAGTTGTTCTGGCTCAAATATGAAGGCAAACCCACTTTCCTTTCAGTATTTTGCTGCATTTGGCAGAAACAGGCATATTTGCTCATTCGGCCTGAAAATGCTTTTAAGCGCATAAAAACTTACACTCTTGATTTCTGGCTAAATAAAAGCTGTTGCAATGATATTTCCATGCTGAACTGAGTTGTTCTGGCTCAAATATGAAGGCAAACCCACTTTCCTTTCAGTATTTTGCTGCATTTGGCAGAAACAGGCATATTTGCTCATTCGGCCTGAAAATGCTTTTAAGCGCATAAAAACTTACACTCTTGATTTCTGGCTAAATAAAAGCTGTTGCAATGATATTTCCATGCTGAACTGAGTTGTTCTGGCTCAAATATGAAGGCAAACCCACTTTCCTTTCAGTATTTTGCTGCATTTGGCAGAAACAGGCATATTTGCTCATTCGGCCTGAAAATGCTTTTAAGCGCATAAAAACTTACACTCTTGATTTCTGGCTAAATAAAAGCTGTTGCAATGATATTTCCATGCTGAACTGAGTTGTTCTGGCTCAAATATGAAGGCAAACCCACTTTCCTTTCAGTATTTTGCTGCATTTGGCAGAAACAGGCATATTTGCTCATTCGGCCTGAAAATGCTTTTAAGCGCATAAAAACTTACACTCTTGATTTCTGGCTAAATAAAAGCTGTTGCAATGATATTTCCATGCTGAACTGAGTTGTTCTGGCTCAAATATGAAGGCAAACCCACTTTCCTTTCAGTATTTTGCTGCATTTGGCAGAAACAGGCATATTTGCTCATTCGGCCTGAAAATGCTTTTAAGCGCATAAAAACTTACACTCTTGATTTCTGGCTAAATAAAAGCTGTTGCAATGATATTTCCATGCTGAACTGAGTTGTTCTGGCTCAAATATGAAGGCAAACCCACTTTCCTTTCAGTATTTTGCTGCATTTGGCAGAAATCAGGCATTTGCTCATTCGGCCTGAAAATGCTTTTAAGCGCATAAAAACTTACACTCTTGATTTCTGGCTAAATAAAAGCTGTTGCAATGATATTTCCATGCTGAACTGAGTTGTTCTGGCTCAAATATGAAGGCAAACCCACTTTCCTTTCAGTATTTTGCTGCATTTGGCAGAAACAGGCATATTTGCTCATTCGGCCTGAAAATGCTTTTAAGCGCATAAAAACTTACACTCTTGATTTCTGGCTAAATAAAAGCTGTTGCAATGATATTTCCATGCTGAACTGAGTTGTTCTGGCTCAAATATGAAGGCAAACCCACTTTCCTTTCAGTATTTTGCTGCATTTGGCAGAAACAGGCATATTTGCTCATTCGGCCTGAAAATGCTTTTAAGCGCATAAAAACTTACACTCTTGATTTCTGGCTAAATAAAAGCTGTTGCAATGATATTTCCATGCTGAACTGAGTTGTTCTGGCTCAAATATGAAGGCAAACCCACTTTCCTTTCAGTATTTTGCTGCATTTGGCAGAAACAGGCATATTTGCTCATTCGGCCTGAAAATGCTTTTAAGCGCATAAAAACTTACACTCTTGATTTCTGGCTAAATAAAAGCTGTTGCAATGATATTTCCATGCTGAACTGAGTTGTTCTGGCTCAAATATGAAGGCAAACCCACTTTCCTTTCAGTATTTTGCTGCATTTGGCAGAAACAGGCATATTTGCTCATTCGGCCTGAAAATGCTTTTAAGCGCATAAAAACTTACACTCTTGATTTCTGGCTAAATAAAAGCTGTTGCAATGATATTTCCATGCTGAACTGAGTTGTTCTGGCTCAAATATGAAGGCAAACCCACTTTCCTTTCAGTATTTTGCTGCATTTGGCAGAAACAGGCATATTTGCTCATTCGGCCTGAAAATGCTTTTAAGCGCATAAAAACTTACACTCTTGATTTCTGGCTAAATAAAAGCTGTTGCAATGATATTTCCATGCTGAACTGAGTTGTTCTGGCTCAAATATGAAGGCAAACCCACTTTCCTTTCAGTATTTTGCTGCATTTGGCAGAAATCAGCTCATTCGGCCTGAAAATGCTTTTAAGCGCATAAAAACTTACACTCTTGATTTCTGGCTAAATAAAAGCTGTTGCAATGATATTTCCATGCTGAACTGAGTTGTTCTGGCTCAAATATGAAGGCAAACCCACTTTCCTTTCAGTATTTTGCTGCATTTGGCAGAAACAGGCATATTTGCTCATTCGGCCTGAAAATGCTTTTAAGCGCATAAAAACTTACACTCTTGATTTCTGGCTAAATAAAAGCTGTTGCAATGATATTTCCATGCTGAACTGAGTTGTTCTGGCTCAAATATGAAGGCAAACCCACTTTCCTTTCAGTATTTTGCTGCATTTGGCAGAAACAAGGCATCATTGCTCATTCGGCCTGAAAATGCTTTTAAGCGCATAAAAACTTACACTCTTGATTTCTGGCTAAATAAAAGCTGTTGCAATGATATTTCCATGCTGAACTGAGTTGTTCTGGCTCAAATATGAAGGCAAACCCACTTTCCTTTCAGTATTTTGCTGCATTTGGCAGAAACAGGCATATTTGCTCATTCGGCCTGAAAATGCTTTTAAGCGCATAAAAACTTACACTCTTGATTTCTGGCTAAATAAAAGCTGTTGCAATGATATTTCCATGCTGAACTGAGTTGTTCTGGCTCAAATATGAAGGCAAACCCACTTTCCTTTCAGTATTTTGCTGCATTTGGCAGAAACAGGCATATTTGCTCATTCGGCCTGAAAATGCTTTTAAGCGCATAAAAACTTACACTCTTGATTTCTGGCTAAATAAAAGCTGTTGCAATGATATTTCCATGCTGAACTGAGTTGTTCTGGCTCAAATATGAAGGCAAACCCACTTTCCTTTCAGTATTTTGCTGCATTTGGCAGAAACAGGCATATTTGCTCATTCGGCCTGAAAATGCTTTTAAGCGCATAAAAACTTACACTCTTGATTTCTGGCTAAATAAAAGCTGTTGCAATGATATTTCCATGCTGAACTGAGTTGTTCTGGCTCAAATATGAAGGCAAACCCACTTTCCTTTCAGTATTTTGCTGCATTTGGCAGAAACAGGCATATTTGCTCATTCGGCCTGAAAATGCTTTTAAGCGCATAAAAACTTACACTCTTGATTTCTGGCTAAATAAAAGCTGTTGCAATGATATTTCCATGCTGAACTGAGTTGTTCTGGCTCAAATATGAAGGCAAACCCACTTTCCTTTCAGTATTTTGCTGCATTTGGCAGAAACAGGCATATTTGCTCATTCGGCCTGAAAATGCTTTTAAGCGCATAAAAACTTACACTCTTGATTTCTGGCTAAATAAAAGCTGTTGCAATGATATTTCCATGCTGAACTGAGTTGTTCTGGCTCAAATATGAAGGCAAACCCACTTTCCTTTCAGTATTTTGCTGCATTTGGCAGAAACAGGCATATTTGCTCATTCGGCCTGAAAATGCTTTTAAGCGCATAAAAACTTACACTCTTGATTTCTGGCTAAATAAAAGCTGTTGCAATGATATTTCCATGCTGAACTGAGTTGTTCTGGCTCAAATATGAAGGCAAACCCACTTTCCTTTCAGTATTTTGCTGCATTTGGCAGAAACAGGCATATTTGCTCATTCGGCCTGAAAATGCTTTTAAGCGCATAAAAACTTACACTCTTGATTTCTGGCTAAATAAAAGCTGTTGCAATGATATTTCCATGCTGAACTGAGTTGTTCTGGCTCAAATATGAAGGCAAACCCACTTTCCTTTCAGTATTTTGCTGCATTTGGCAGAAACAGGCATATTTGCTCATTCGGCCTGAAAATGCTTTTAAGCGCATAAAAACTTACACTCTTGATTTCTGGCTAAATAAAAGCTGTTGCAATGATATTTCCATGCTGAACTGAGTTGTTCTGGCTCAAATATGAAGGCAAACCCACTTTCCTTTCAGTATTTTGCTGCATTTGGCAGAAACAGGCATATTTGCTCATTCGGCCTGAAAATGCTTTTAAGCGCATAAAAACTTACACTCTTGATTTCTGGCTAAATAAAAGCTGTTGCAATGATATTTCCATGCTGAACTGAGTTGTTCTGGCTCAAATATGAAGGCAAACCCACTTTCCTTTCAGTATTTTGCTGCATTTGGCAGAAACAGGCATATTTGCTCATTCGGCCTGAAAATGCTTTTAAGCGCATAAAAACTTACACTCTTGATTTCTGGCTAAATAAAAGCTGTTGCAATGATATTTCCATGCTGAACTGAGTTGTTCTGGCTCAAATATGAAGGCAAACCCACTTTCCTTTCAGTATTTTGCTGCATTTGGCAGAAACAGGCATATTTGCTCATTCGGCCTGAAAATGCTTTTAAGCGCATAAAAACTTACACTCTTGATTTCTGGCTAAATAAAAGCTGTTGCAATGATATTTCCATGCTGAACTGAGTTGTTCTGGCTCAAATATGAAGGCAAACCCACTTTCCTTTCAGTATTTTGCTGCATTTGGCAGAAACAGGCATATTTGCTCATTCGGCCTGAAAATGCTTTTAAGCGCATAAAAACTTACACTCTTGATTTCTGGCTAAATAAAAGCTGTTGCAATGATATTTCCATGCTGAACTGAGTTGTTCTGGCTCAAATATGAAGGCAAACCCACTTTCCTTTCAGTATTTTGCTGCATTTGGCAGAAACAGGCATATTTGCTCATTCGGCCTGAAAATGCTTTTAAGCGCATAAAAACTTACACTCTTGATTTCTGGCTAAATAAAAGCTGTTGCAATGATATTTCCATGCTGAACTGAGTTGTTCTGGCTCAAATATGAAGGCAAACCCACTTTCCTTTCAGTATTTTGCTGCATTTGGCAGAAACAGGCATATTTGCTCATTCGGCCTGAAAATGCTTTTAAGCGCATAAAAACTTACACTCTTGATTTCTGGCTAAATAAAAGCTGTTGCAATGATATTTCCATGCTGAACTGAGTTGTTCTGGCTCAAATATGAAGGCAAACCCACTTTCCTTTCAGTATTTTGCTGCATTTGGCAGAAACAGGCATATTTGCTCATTCGGCCTGAAAATGCTTTTAAGCGCATAAAAACTTACACTCTTGATTTCTGGCTAAATAAAAGCTGTTGCAATGATATTTCCATGCTGAACTGAGTTGTTCTGGCTCAAATATGAAGGCAAACCCACTTTCCTTTCAGTATTTTGCTGCATTTGGCAGAAACAGGCATATTTGCTCATTCGGCCTGAAAATGCTTTTAAGCGCATAAAAACTTACACTCTTGATTTCTGGCTAAATAAAAGCTGTTGCAATGATATTTCCATGCTGAACTGAGTTGTTCTGGCTCAAATATGAAGGCAAACCCACTTTCCTTTCAGTATTTTGCTGCATTTGGCAGAAACAGGCATATTTGCTCATTCGGCCTGAAAATGCTTTTAAGCGCATAAAAACTTACACTCTTGATTTCTGGCTAAATAAAAGCTGTTGCAATGATATTTCCATGCTGAACTGAGTTGTTCTGGCTCAAATATGAAGGCAAACCCACTTTCCTTTCAGTATTTTGCTGCATTTGGCAGAAACAGGCATATTTGCTCATTCGGCCTGAAAATGCTTTTAAGCGCATAAAAACTTACACTCTTGATTTCTGGCTAAATAAAAGCTGTTGCAATGATATTTCCATGCTGAACTGAGTTGTTCTGGCTCAAATATGAAGGCAAACCCACTTTCCTTTCAGTATTTTGCTGCATTTGGCAGAAACAGGCATATTTGCTCATTCGGCCTGAAAATGCTTTTAAGCGCATAAAAACTTACACTCTTGATTTCTGGCTAAATAAAAGCTGTTGCAATGATATTTCCATGCTGAACTGAGTTGTTCTGGCTCAAATATGAAGGCAAACCCACTTTCCTTTCAGTATTTTGCTGCATTTGGCAGAAACAGGCATATTTGCTCATTCGGCCTGAAAATGCTTTTAAGCGCATAAAAACTTACACTCTTGATTTCTGGCTAAATAAAAGCTGTTGCAATGATATTTCCATGCTGAACTGAGTTGTTCTGGCTCAAATATGAAGGCAAACCCACTTTCCTTTCAGTATTTTGCTGCATTTGGCAGAAACAGGCATATTTGCTCATTCGGCCTGAAAATGCTTTTAAGCGCATAAAAACTTACACTCTTGATTTCTGGCTAAATAAAAGCTGTTGCAATGATATTTCCATGCTGAACTGAGTTGTTCTGGCTCAAATATGAAGGCAAACCCACTTTCCTTTCAGTATTTTGCTGCATTTGGCAGAAACAGGCATATTTGCTCATTCGGCCTGAAAATGCTTTTAAGCGCATAAAAACTTACACTCTTGATTTCTGGCTAAATAAAAGCTGTTGCAATGATATTTCCATGCTGAACTGAGTTGTTCTGGCTCAAATATGAAGGCAAACCCACTTTCCTTTCAGTATTTTGCTGCATTTGGCAGAAACAGGCATATTTGCTCATTCGGCCTGAAAATGCTTTTAAGCGCATAAAAACTTACACTCTTGATTTCTGGCTAAATAAAAGCTGTTGCAATGATATTTCCATGCTGAACTGAGTTGTTCTGGCTCAAATATGAAGGCAAACCCACTTTCCTTTCAGTATTTTGCTGCATTTGGCAGAAACAGGCATATTTGCTCATTCGGCCTGAAAATGCTTTTAAGCGCATAAAAACTTACACTCTTGATTTCTGGCTAAATAAAAGCTGTTGCAATGATATTTCCATGCTGAACTGAGTTGTTCTGGCTCAAATATGAAGGCAAACCCACTTTCCTTTCAGTATTTTGCTGCATTTGGCAGAAACAGGCATATTTGCTCATTCGGCCTGAAAATGCTTTTAAGCGCATAAAAACTTACACTCTTGATTTCTGGCTAAATAAAAGCTGTTGCAATGATATTTCCATGCTGAACTGAGTTGTTCTGGCTCAAATATGAAGGCAAACCCACTTTCCTTTCAGTATTTTGCTGCATTTGGCAGAAACAGGCATATTTGCTCATTCGGCCTGAAAATGCTTTTAAGCGCATAAAAACTTACACTCTTGATTTCTGGCTAAATAAAAGCTGTTGCAATGATATTTCCATGCTGAACTGAGTTGTTCTGGCTCAAATATGAAGGCAAACCCACTTTCCTTTCAGTATTTTGCTGCATTTGGCAGAAACAAGCATATTTGCTCATTCGGCCTGAAAATGCTTTTAAGCGCATAAAAACTTACACTCTTGATTTCTGGCTAAATAAAAGCTGTTGCAATGATATTTCCATGCTGAACTGAGTTGTTCTGGCTCAAATATGAAGGCAAACCCACTTTCCTTTCAGTATTTTGCTGCATTTGGCAGAAACAGGCATATTTGCTCATTCGGCCTGAAAATGCTTTTAAGCGCATAAAAACTTACACTCTTGATTTCTGGCTAAATAAAAGCTGTTGCAATGATATTTCCATGCTGAACTGAGTTGTTCTGGCTCAAATATGAAGGCAAACCCACTTTCCTTTCAGTATTTTGCTGCATTTGGCAGAAACAGGCATATTTGCTCATTCGGCCTGAAAATGCTTTTAAGCGCATAAAAACTTACACTCTTGATTTCTGGCTAAATAAAAGCTGTTGCAATGATATTTCCATGCTGAACTGAGTTGTTCTGGCTCAAATATGAAGGCAAACCCACTTTCCTTTCAGTATTTTGCTGCATTTGGCAGAAACAGGCATATTTGCTCATTCGGCCTGAAAATGCTTTTAAGCGCATAAAAAACTTACACTCTTGATTTCTGGCTAAATAAAAGCTGTTGCAATGATATTTCCATGCTGAACTGAGTTGTTCTGGCTCAAATATGAAGGCAAACCCACTTTCCTTTCAGTATTTTGCTGCATTTGGCAGAAACAGGCATATTTGCTCATTCGGCCTGAAAATGCTTTTAAGCGCATAAAAACTTACACTCTTGATTTCTGGCTAAATAAAAGCTGTTGCAATGATATTTCCATGCTGAACTGAGTTGTTCTGGCTCAAATATGAAGGCAAACCCACTTTCCCTTTCAGTATTTTGCTGCATTTGGCAGAAACAGGCATATTTGCTCATTCGGCCTGAAAATGCTTTTAAGCGCATAAAAACTTACACTCTTGATTTCTGGCTAAATAAAAGCTGTTGCAATGATATTTCCATGCTGAACTGAGTTGTTCTGGCTCAAATATGAAGGCAAACCCACTTTCCTTTCAGTATTTTGCTGCATTTGGCAGAGAAACAGGCATATTTGCTCATTCGGCCTGAAAATGCTTTTAAGCGCATAAAAACTTACACTCTTGATTTCTGGCTAAATAAAAGCTGTTGCAATGATATTTCCATGCTGAACTGAGTTGTTCTGGCTCAAATATGAAGGCAAACCCACTTTCCTTTCAGTATTTTGCTGCATTTGGCAGAAACAGGCATATTTGCTCATTCGGCCTGAAAATGCTTTTAAGCGCATAAAAACTTACACTCTTGATTTCTGGCTAAATAAAAGCTGTTGCAATGATATTTCCATGCTGAACTGAGTTGTTCTGGCTCAAATATGAAGGCAAACCCACTTTCCTTTCAGTATTTTGCTGCATTTGGCAGAAACAGGCATATTTGCTCATTCGGCCTGAAAATGCTTTTAAGCGCATAAAAACTTACACTCTTGATTTCTGGCTAAATAAAAGCTGTTGCAATGATATTTCCATGCTGAACTGAGTTGTTCTGGCTCAAATATGAAGGCAAACCCACTTTCCTTTCAGTATTTTGCTGCATTTGGCAGAAACAGGCATATTTGCTCATTCGGCCTGAAAATGCTTTTAAGCGCATAAAAACTTACACTCTTGATTTCTGGCTAAATAAAAGCTGTTGCAATGATATTTCCATGCTGAACTGAGTTGTTCTGGCTCAAATATGAAGGCAAACCCACTTTCCTTTCAGTATTTTGCTGCATTTGGCAGAAACACAGGCATATTTGCTCATTCGGCCTGAAAATGCTTTTAAGCGCATAAAAACTTACACTCTTGATTTCTGGCTAAATAAAAGCTGTTGCAATGATATTTCCATGCTGAACTGAGTTGTTCTGGCTCAAATATGAAGGCAAACCCACTTTCCTTTCAGTATTTTGCTGCATTTGGCAGAAACAGGCATATTTGCTCATTCGGCCTGAAAATGCTTTTAAGCGCATAAAAACTTACACTCTTGATTTCTGGCTAAATAAAAGCTGTTGCAATGATATTTCCATGCTGAACTGAGTTGTTCTGGCTCAAATATGAAGGCAAACCCACTTTCCTTTCAGTATTTTGCTGCATTTGGCAGAAACAGGCATATTTGCTCATTCGGCCTGAAAATGCTTTTAAGCGCATAAAAACTTACACTCTTGATTTCTGGCTAAATAAAAGCTGTTGCAATGATATTTCCATGCTGAACTGAGTTGTTCTGGCTCAAATATGAAGGCAAACCCACTTTCCTTTCAGTATTTTGCTGCATTTGGCAGAAACAGGCATATTTGCTCATTCGGCCTGAAAATGCTTTTAAGCGCATAAAAACTTACACTCTTGATTTCTGGCTAAATAAAAGCTGTTGCAATGATATTTCCATGCTGAACTGAGTTGTTCTGGCTCAAATATGAAGGCAAACCCACTTTCCTTTCAGTATTTTGCTGCATTTGGCAGAAACAGGCTTCATTCGGCCCTGAAAATGCTTTTAAGCGCATAAAAACTTACACTCTTGATTTCTGGCTAAATAAAAGCTGTTGCAATGATATTTCCATGCTGAACTGAGTTGTTCTGGCTCAAATATGAAGGCAAACCCACTTTCCTTTCAGTATTTTGCTGCATTTGGCAGAAACAGGCATATTTGCTCATTCGGCCTGAAAATGCTTTTAAGCGCATAAAAACTTACACTCTTGATTTCTGGCTAAATAAAAGCTGTTGCAATGATATTTCCATGCTGAACTGAGTTGTTCTGGCTCAAATATGAAGGCAAACCCACTTTCCTTTCAGTATTTTGCTGCATTTGGCAGAAACAGGCATATTTGCTCATTCGGCCTGAAAATGCTTTTAAGCGCATAAAAACTTACACTCTTGATTTCTGGCTAAATAAAAGCTGTTGCAATGATATTTCCATGCTGAACTGAGTTGTTCTGGCTCAAATATGAAGGCAAACCCACTTTCCTTTCAGTATTTTGCTGCATTTGGCAGAAACAGGCATATTTGCTCATTCGGCCTGAAAATGCTTTTAAGCGCATAAAAACTTACACTCTTGATTTCTGGCTAAATAAAAGCTGTTGCAATGATATTTCCATGCTGAACTGAGTTGTTCTGGCTCAAATATGAAGGCAAACCCACTTTCCTTTCAGTATTTTGCTGCATTTGGCAGAAACAGGCATATTTGCTCATTCGGCCTGAAAATGCTTTTAAGCGCATAAAAACTTACACTCTTGATTTCTGGCTAAATAAAAGCTGTTGCAATGATATTTCCATGCTGAACTGAGTTGTTCTGGCTCAAATATGAAGGCAAACCCACTTTCCTTTCAGTATTTTGCTGCATTTGGCAGAAACAGGCATATTTGCTCATTCGGCCTGAAAATGCTTTTAAGCGCATAAAAACTTACACTCTTGATTTCTGGCTAAATAAAAGCTGTTGCAATGATATTTCCATGCTGAACTGAGTTGTTCTGGCTCAAATATGAAGGCAAACCCACTTTCCTTTCAGTATTTTGCTGCATTTGGCAGAAACAGGCATATTTGCTCATTCGGCCTGAAAATGCTTTTAAGCGCATAAAAACTTACACTCTTGATTTCTGGCTAAATAAAAGCTGTTGCAATGATATTTCCATGCTGAACTGAGTTGTTCTGGCTCAAATATGAAGGCAAACCCACTTTCCTTTCAGTATTTTGCTGCATTTGGCAGAAACAGGCATATTTGCTCATTCGGCCTGAAAATGCTTTTAAGCGCATAAAAAACTTACACTCTTGATTTCTGGCTAAATAAAAGCTGTTGCAATGATATTTCCATGCTGAACTGAGTTGTTCTGGCTCAAATATGAAGGCAAACCCACTTTCCTTTCAGTATTTTGCTGCATTTGGCAGAAACAGGCATATTTGCTCATTCGGCCTGAAAATGCTTTTAAGCGCATAAAAACTTAACACTCTTGATTTCTGGCTAAATAAAAGCTGTTGCAATGATATTTCCATGCTGAACTGAGTTGTTCTGGCTCAAATATGAAGGCAAACCCACTTTCCTTTCCGTATTTTGCTGCATTTGGCAGAAACAGCATATTTGCTCATTCGGGCCTGAAAATGCTTTTAAGCGCATAAAAACTTACACTCTTGATTTCTGGCTAAATAAAAGCTGTTGCAATGATATTTCCATGCTGAACTGAGTTGTTCTGGCTCAAATATGAAGGCAAACCCACTTTCCTTTCAGTATTTTGCTGCATTTGGCAGAAACAGGCATATTTGCTCATTCGGCCTGAAAATGCTTTTAAGCGCATAAAAACTTACACTCTTGATTTCTGGCTAAATAAAAGCTGTTGCAATGATATTTCCATGCTGAACTGAGTTGTTCTGGCTCAAATATGAAGGCAAACCCACTTTCCTTTCAGTATTTTGCTGCATTTGGCAGAAAGATCATTGCTCATTCGGCCTGAAAATGCTTTTAAGCGCATAAAAACTTACACTCTTGATTTCTGGCTAAATAAAAGCTGTTGCAATGATATTTCCATGCTGAACTGAGTTGTTCTGGCTCAAATATGAAGGCAAACCCACTTTCCTTTCAGTATTTTGCTGCATTTGGCAGAAACAGGCATAATTTGCTCATTCGGCCTGAAAATGCTTTTAAGCGCATAAAAACTTACACTCTTGATTTCTGGCTAAATAAAAGCTGTTGCAATGATATTTCCATGCTGAACTGAGTTGTTCTGGCTCAAATATGAAGGCAAACCCACTTTCCTTTCAGTATTTTGCTGCATTTGGCAGAAACAGGCATATTTGCTCATTCGGCCTGAAAATGCTTTTAAGCGCATAAAAAACTTACACTCTTGATTTCTGGCTAAATAAAAGCTGTTGCAATGATATTTCCATGCTGAACTGAGTTGTTCTGGCTCAAATATGAAGGCAAACCCACTTTCCTTTCAGTATTTTGCTGCATTTGGCAGAAACAGGCATATTTGCTCATTCGGCCTGAAAATGCTTTTAAGCGCATAAAAACTTACACTCTTGATTTCTGGCTAAATAAAAGCTGTTGCAATGATATTTCCATGCTGAACTGAGTTGTTCTGGCTCAAATATGAAGGCAAACCCACTTTCCTTTCAGTATTTTGCTGCATTTGGCAGAAACAGGCATATTTGCTCATTCGGCCTGAAAATGCTTTTAAGCGCATAAAAACTTACACTCTTGATTTCTGGCTAAATAAAAGCTGTTGCAATGATATTTCCATGCTGAACTGAGTTGTTCTGGCTCAAATATGAAGGCAAACCCACTTTCCTTTCAGTATTTTGCTGCATTTGGCAGAAACAGGCATATTTGCTCATTCGGCCTGAAAATGCTTTTTAAGCGCATAAAAACTTACACTCTTGATTTCTGGCTAAATAAAAGCTGTTGCAATGATATTTCCATGCTGAACTGAGTTGTTCTGGCTCAAATATGAAGGCAAACCCACTTTCCTTTCAGTATTTTGCTGCATTTGGCAGAAAACAGGCATATTTGCTCATTCGGCCCTGAAAATGCTTTTTAAGCGCATAAAAACTTACACTCTTGATTTCTGGCTAAATAAAAGCTGTTGCAATGATATTTCCATGCTGAACTGAGTTGTTCTGGCTCAAATATGAAGGCAAACCCACTTTCCTTTCAGTATTTTGCTGCATTTGGCAGAAACAGGCATATTTGCTCATTCGGCCTGAAAATGCTTTTAAGCGCATAAAAACTTACACTCTTGATTTCTGGCTAAATAAAAGCTGTTGCAATGATATTTCCATGCTGAACTGAGTTGTTCTGGCTCAAATATGAAGGCAAACCCACTTTCCTTTCAGTATTTTGCTGCATTTGGCAGAAACAGGCATATTTGCTCATTCGGCCTGAAAATGCTTTTAAGCGCATAAAAACTTACACTCTTGATTTCTGGCTAAATAAAAGCTGTTGCAATGATATTTCCATGCTGAACTGAGTTGTTCTGGCTCAAATATGAAGGCAAACCCACTTTCCTTTCCGTATTTTGCTGCATTTGGCAGAAACAGGCATATTGCTCATTCGGCCTGAAAATGCTTTTAAGCGCATAAAAACTTACACTCTTGATTTCTGGCTAAATAAAAGCTGTTGCAATGATATTTCCATGCTGAACTGAGTTGTTCTGGCTCAAATATGAAGGCAAACCCACTTTCCTTTCAGTATTTTGCTGCATTTGGCAGAAACAGGCATATTTGCTCATTCGGCCTGAAAATGCTTTTAAGCGCATAAAAACTTACACTCTTGATTTCTGGCTAAATAAAAGCTGTTGCAATGATATTTCCATGCTGAACTGAGTTGTTCTGGCTCAAATATGAAGGCAAACCCACTTTCCTTTCAGTATTTTGCTGCATTTGGCAGAAACAGGCATATTTGCTCATTCGGCCTGAAAATGCTTTTAAGCGCATAAAAACTTACACTCTTGATTTCTGGCTAAATAAAAGCTGTTGCAATGATATTTCCATGCTGAACTGAGTTGTTCTGGCTCAAATATGAAGGCAAACCCACTTTCCTTTCAGTATTTTGCTGCATTTGGCAGAAACAGGCATATTTGCTCATTCGGCCTGAAAATGCTTTTAAGCGCATAAAAACTTACACTCTTGATTTCTGGCTAAATAAAAGCTGTTGCAATGATATTTCCATGCTGAACTGAGTTGTTCTGGCTCAAATATGAAGGCAAACCCACTTTCCTTTCAGTATTTTGCTGCATTTGGCAGAAACAGGCATATTTGCTCATTCGGCCTGAAAATGCTTTTAAGCGCATAAAAACTTACACTCTTGATTTCTGGCTAAATAAAAGCTGTTGCAATGATATTTCCATGCTGAACTGAGTTGTTCTGGCTCAAATATGAAGGCAAACCCACTTTCCTTTCCGTATTTTGCTGCATTTGGCAGAAATCAGCTCATTCGGCCTTGAAAATGCTTTTAAGCGCATAAAAACTTACACTCTTGATTTCTGGCTAAATAAAAGCTGTTGCAATGATATTTCCATGCTGAACTGAGTTGTTCTGGCTCAAATATGAAGGCAAACCCACTTTCCTTTCAGTATTTTGCTGCATTTGGCAGAAACAGGCATATTTGCTCATTCGGCCTGAAAATGCTTTTAAGCGCATAAAAACTTACACTCTTGATTTCTGGCTAAATAAAAGCTGTTGCTAATGATATTTCCATGCTGAACTGAGTTGTTCTGGCTCAAATATGAAGGCAAACCCACTTTCCTTTCAGTATTTTGCTGCATTTGGCAGAAATCAGCTCATTCGGCCTGAAAATGCTTTTAAGCGCATAAAAACTTACACTCTTGATTTCTGGCTAAATAAAAGCTGTTGCAATGATATTTCCATGCTGAACTGAGTTGTTCTGGCTCAAATATGAAGGCAAACCCACTTTCCTTTCAGTATTTTGCTGCATTTGGCAGAAACAGGCATATTTGCTCATTCGGCCTGAAAATGCTTTTAAGCGCATAAAAACTTACACTCTTGATTTCTGGCTAAATAAAAGCTGTTGCAATGATATTTCCATGCTGAACTGAGTTGTTCTGGCTCAAATATGAAGGCAAACCCACTTTCCTTTCAGTATTTTGCTGCATTTGGCAGAAACAGGCATATTTGCTCATTCGGCCTGAAAATGCTTTTAAGCGCGTTAAAAACTTACACTCTTGATTTCTGGCTAAATAAAAGCTGTTGCAATGATATTTCCATGCTGAACTGAGTTGTTCTGGCTCAAATATGAAGGCAAACCCACTTTCCTTTCAGTATTTTGCTGCATTTGGCAGAAACAGGCATATTTGCACATTCGGCCTGAAAATGCTTTTAAGCGCATAAAAACTTACACTCTTGATTTCTGGCTAAATAAAAGCTGTTGCAATGATATTTCCATGCTGAACTGAGTTGTTCTGGCTCAAATATGAAGGCAAACCCACTTTCCTTTCAGTATTTTGCTGCATTTGGCAGAAACAGGCATATTTGCTCATTCGGCCTGAAAATGCTTTTAAGCGCATAAAAACTTACACTCTTGATTTCTGGCTAAATAAAAGCTGTTGCAATGATATTTCCATGCTGAACTGAGTTGTTCTGGCTCAAATATGAAGGCAAACCCACTTTCCTTTCAGTATTTTGCTGCATTTGGCAGAAAATCAGCTCATTCGGCCTGAAAATGCTTTTAAGCGCATAAAAACTTACACTCTTGATTTCTGGCTAAATAAAAGCTGTTGCAATGATATTTCCATGCTGAACTGAGTTGTTCTGGCTCAAATATGAAGGCAAACCCACTTTCCTTTCAGTATTTTGCTGCATTTGGCAGAAACAGGCATATTTGCTCATTCGGCCTGAAAATGCTTTTAAGCGCATAAAAACTTACACTCTTGATTTCTGGCTAAATAAAAGCTGTTGCAATGATATTTCCATGCTGAACTGAGTTGTTCTGGCTCAAATATGAAGGCAAACCCACTTTCCTTTCAGTATTTTGCTGCATTTGGCAGAAACAGGCATATTTGCTCATTCGGCCTGAAAATGCTTTTAAGCGCATAAAAACTTACACTCTTGATTTCTGGCTAAATAAAAGCTGTTGCAATGATATTTCCATGCTGAACTGAGTTGTTCTGGCTCAAATATGAAGGCAAAACCCACTTTCCTTTCAGTATTTTGCTGCATTTGGCAGAAACAGGCATATTTGCTCATTCGGCCTGAAAATGCTTTTAAGCGCATAAAAACTTACACTCTTGATTTCTGGCTAAATAAAAGCTGTTGCAATGATATTTCCATGCTGAACTGAGTTGTTCTGGCTCAAATATGAAGGCAAACCCACTTTCCTTTCAGTATTTTGCTGCATTTGGCAGAAACAGGCATATTTGCTCATTCGGCCTGAAAATGCTTTTAAGCGCATAAAAACTTACACTCTTGATTTCTGGCTAAATAAAAGCTGTTGCAATGATATTTCCATGCTGAACTGAGTTGTTCTGGCTCAAATATGAAGGCAAACCCACTTTCCTTTCAGTATTTTGCTGCATTTGGCAGAAACAGGCATATTTGCTCATTCGGCCTGAAAATGCTTTTAAGCGCATAAAAAACTTACACTCTTGATTTCTGGCTAAATAAAAGCTGTTGCAATGATATTTCCATGCTGAACTGAGTTGTTCTGGCTCAAATATGAAGGCAAACCCACTTTCCTTTCAGTATTTTGCTGCATTTGGCAGAAACAGGCATATTTGCTCATTCGGCCTGAAAATGCTTTTAAGCGCATAAAAACTTACACTCTTGATTTCTGGCTAAATAAAAGCTGTTGCAATGATATTTCCATGCTGAACTGAGTTGTTCTGCTCAAATATGAAGGCAAACCCACTTTCCTTTCAGTATTTTGCTGCATTTGGCAGAAACAGGCATATTTGCTCATTCGGCCTGAAAATGCTTTTAAGCGCATAAAAAACTTACACTCTTGATTTCTGGCTAAATAAAAGCTGTTGCAATGATATTTCCATGCTGAACTGAGTTGTTCTGGCTCAAATTATGAAGGCAAACCCACTTTCCTTTCAGTATTTTGCTGCATTTGGCAGAAACAGGCATATTTGCTCATTCGGCCCTGAAAATGCTTTTAAGCGCATAAAAACTTACACTCTTGATTTCTGGCTAAATAAAAGCTGGTTGCAATGATATTTCCATGCTGAACTGAGTTGTTCTGGCTCAAATATGAAGGCAAACCCACTTTCCTTTCAGTATTTTGCTGCATTTGGCAGAAACAGGCATATTTGCTCATTCGGCCTGAAAATGCTTTTAAGCGCATAAAAACTTACACTCTTGATTTCTGGCTAAATAAAAGCTGTTGCAATGATATTTCCATGCTGAACTGAGTTGTTCTGGCTCAAATATGAAGGCAAACCCACTTTCCTTTCAGTATTTTGCTGCATTTGGCAGAAACAGGCATATTTGCTCATTCGGCCCTGAAAATGCTTTTAAGCGCATAAAAACTTACACTCTTGATTTCTGGCTAAATAAAAGCTGTTGCAATGATATTTCCATGCTGAACTGAGTTGTTCTGGCTCAAATATGAAGGCAAACCCACTTTCCTTTCAGTATTTTGCTGCATTTGTGCAGGAAACTGGCATATTTGCTCATTCGGCCCTGAAAATGCCTTTTAAGCGCATAAAAACTTACACTCTTGATTTCTGGCTAAATAAAAGCTTCATGATTCCCTGAACGCAATTGATATATTCCATGCTGAACTGAGTTGTTCTGGCTCAAATCCTTTCAGTATTTTGCTGCATTTGGCAGAAACAGGCATATTTGCTCATTCGGCCTGAAAATGCTTTTAAGCGCATAAAAACTTACACTCTTGATTTCTGGCTAAATAAAAGCTGTTGCAATGATATTTCCATGCTGAACTGAGTTGTTCTGGCTCAAATATGAAGGCAAACCCACTTTCCTTTCAGTATTTTGCTGCATTTGGCAGAAACAGGCATATTTGCTCATTCGGCCTGAAAATGCTTTTAAGCGCATAAAAACTTACACTCTTGATTTCTGGCTAAATAAAAGCTGTTGCAATGATATTTCCATGCTGAACTGAGTTGTTCTGGCTCAAATATGAAGGCAAACCCACTTTCCTTTCAGTATTTTGCTGCATTTGGCAGAAACAGGCATATTTGCTCATTCGGCCTGAAAATGCTTTTAAGCGCATAAAAACTTACACTCTTGATTTCTGGCTAAATAAAAGCTGTTGCAATGATATTTCCATGCTGAACTGAGTTGTTCTGGCTCAAATATGAAGGCAAACCCACTTTCCTTTCAGTATTTTGCTGCATTTGGCAGAAACAGGCATATTTGCTCATTCGGCCTGAAAATGCTTTTAAGCGCATAAAAACTTACACTCTTGATTTCTGGCTAAATAAAAGCTGTTGCAATGATATTTCCATGCTGAACTGAGTTGTTCTGGCTCAAATATGAAGGCAAACCCACTTTCCTTTCAGTATTTTGCTGCATTTGGCAGAAACAGGCATATTTGCTCATTCGGCCTGAAAATGCTTTTAAGCGCATAAAAACTTACACTCTTGATTTCTGGCTAAATAAAAGCTGTTGCAATGATATTTCCATGCTGAACTGAGTTGTTCTGGCTCAAATATGAAGGCAAACCCACTTTCCTTTCAGTATTTTGCTGCATTTGGCAGAAACAGGCATATTTGCTCATTCGGCCTGAAAATGCTTTTAAGCGCATAAAAACTTACACTCTTGATTTCTGGCTAAATAAAAGCTGTTGCAATGATATTTCCATGCTGAACTGAGTTGTTCTGGCTCAAATATGAAGGCAAACCCACTTTCCTTTCAGTATTTTGCTGCATTTGGCAGAAACAGGCATATTTGCTCATTCGGCCTGAAAATGCTTTTAAGCGCATAAAAACTTACACTCTTGATTTCTGGCTAAATAAAAGCTGTTGCAATGATATTTCCATGCTGAACTGAGTTGTTCTGGCTCAAATATGAAGGCAAACCCACTTTCCTTTCAGTATTTTGCTGCATTTGGCAGAAACAGGCATATTTGCTCATTCGGCCTGAAAATGCTTTTAAGCGCATAAAAACTTACACTCTTGATTTCTGGCTAAATAAAAGCTGTTGCAATGATATTTCCATGCTGAACTGAGTTGTTCTGGCTCAAATATGAAGGCAAACCCACTTTCCTTTCAGTATTTTGCTGCATTTGGCAGAAACAGGCATATTTGCTCATTCGGCCTGAAAATGCTTTTAAGCGCATAAAAACTTACACTCTTGATTTCTGGCTAAATAAAAGCTGTTGCAATGATATTTCCATGCTGAACTGAGTTGTTCTGGCTCAAATATGAAGGCAAACCCACTTTCCTTTCAGTATTTTGCTGCATTTGGCAGAAACAGGCATATTTGCTCATTCGGCCTGAAAATGCTTTTAAGCGCATAAAAACTTACACTCTTGATTTCTGGCTAAATAAAAGCTGTTGCAATGATATTTCCATGCTGAACTGAGTTGTTCTGGCTCAAATATGAAGGCAAACCCACTTTCCTTTCAGTATTTTGCTGCATTTGGCAGAAACAGGCATATTTGCTCATTCGGCCTGAAAATGCTTTTAAGCGCATAAAAACTTACACTCTTGATTTCTGGCTAAATAAAAGCTGTTGCAATGATATTTCCATGCTGAACTGAGTTGTTCTGGCTCAAATATGAAGGCAAACCCACTTTCCTTTCAGTATTTTGCTGCATTTGGCAGAAACAGGCATATTTGCTCATTCGGCCTGAAAATGCTTTTAAGCGCATAAAAACTTACACTCTTGATTTCTGGCTAAATAAAAGCTGTTGCAATGATATTTCCATGCTGAACTGAGTTGTTCTGGCTCAAATATGAAGGCAAACCCACTTTCCTTTCAGTATTTTGCTGCATTTGGCAGAAACAGGCATATTTGCTCATTCGGCCTGAAAATGCTTTTAAGCGCATAAAAACTTACACTCTTGATTTCTGGCTAAATAAAAGCTGTTGCAATGATATTTCCATGCTGAACTGAGTTGTTCTGGCTCAAATATGAAGGCAAACCCACTTTCCTTTCAGTATTTTGCTGCATTTGGCAGAAACAGGCATATTTGCTCATTCGGCCTGAAAATGCTTTTAAGCGCATAAAAACTTACACTCTTGATTTCTGGCTAAATAAAAGCTGTTGCAATGATATTTCCATGCTGAACTGAGTTGTTCTGGCTCAAATATGAAGGCAAACCCACTTTCCTTTCAGTATTTTGCTGCATTTGGCAGAAACAGGCATATTTGCTCATTCGGCCTGAAAATGCTTTTAAGCGCATAAAAACTTACACTCTTGATTTCTGGCTAAATAAAAGCTGTTGCAATGATATTTCCATGCTGAACTGAGTTGTTCTGGCTCAAATATGAAGGCAAACCCACTTTCCTTTCAGTATTTTGCTGCATTTGGCAGAAACAGGCATATTTGCTCATTCGGCCTGAAAATGCTTTTAAGCGCATAAAAACTTACACTCTTGATTTCTGGCTAAATAAAAGCTGTTGCAATGATATTTCCATGCTGAACTGAGTTGTTCTGGCTCAAATATGAAGGCAAACCCACTTTCCTTTCAGTATTTTGCTGCATTTGGCAGAAACAGGCATATTTGCTCATTCGGCCTGAAAATGCTTTTAAGCGCATAAAAACTTACACTCTTGATTTCTGGCTAAATAAAAGCTGTTGCAATGATATTTCCATGCTGAACTGAGTTGTTCTGGCTCAAATATGAAGGCAAACCCACTTTCCTTTCAGTATTTTGCTGCATTTGGCAGAAACAGGCATATTTGCTCATTCGGCCTGAAAATGCTTTTAAGCGCATAAAAACTTACACTCTTGATTTCTGGCTAAATAAAAGCTGTTGCAATGATATTTCCATGCTGAACTGAGTTGTTCTGGCTCAAATATGAAGGCAAACCCACTTTCCTTTCAGTATTTTGCTGCATTTGGCAGAAACAGGCATATTTGCTCATTCGGCCTGAAAATGCTTTTAAGCGCATAAAAACTTACACTCTTGATTTCTGGCTAAATAAAAGCTGTTGCAATGATATTTCCATGCTGAACTGAGTTGTTCTGGCTCAAATATGAAGGCAAACCCACTTTCCTTTCAGTATTTTGCTGCATTTGGCAGAAACAGGCATATTTGCTCATTCGGCCTGAAAATGCTTTTAAGCGCATAAAAACTTACACTCTTGATTTCTGGCTAAATAAAAGCTGTTGCAATGATATTTCCATGCTGAACTGAGTTGTTCTGGCTCAAATATGAAGGCAAACCCACTTTCCTTTCAGTATTTTGCTGCATTTGGCAGAAACAGGCATATTTGCTCATTCGGCCTGAAAATGCTTTTAAGCGCATAAAAACTTACACTCTTGATTTCTGGCTAAATAAAAGCTGTTGCAATGATATTTCCATGCTGAACTGAGTTGTTCTGGCTCAAATATGAAGGCAAACCCACTTTCCTTTCAGTATTTTGCTGCATTTGGCAGAAACAGGCATATTTGCTCATTCGGCCTGAAAATGCTTTTAAGCGCATAAAAACTTACACTCTTGATTTCTGGCTAAATAAAAGCTGTTGCAATGATATTTCCATGCTGAACTGAGTTGTTCTGGCTCAAATATGAAGGCAAACCCACTTTCCTTTCAGTATTTTGCTGCATTTGGCAGAAACAGGCATATTTGCTCATTCGGCCTGAAAATGCTTTTAAGCGCATAAAAACTTACACTCTTGATTTCTGGCTAAATAAAAGCTGTTGCAATGATATTTCCATGCTGAACTGAGTTGTTCTGGCTCAAATATGAAGGCAAACCCACTTTCCTTTCAGTATTTTGCTGCATTTGGCAGAAACAGGCATATTTGCTCATTCGGCCTGAAAATGCTTTTAAGCGCATAAAAACTTACACTCTTGATTTCTGGCTAAATAAAAGCTGTTGCAATGATATTTCCATGCTGAACTGAGTTGTTCTGGCTCAAATATGAAGGCAAACCCACTTTCCTTTCAGTATTTTGCTGCATTTGGCAGAAACAGGCATATTTGCTCATTCGGCCTGAAAATGCTTTTAAGCGCATAAAAACTTACACTCTTGATTTCTGGCTAAATAAAAGCTGTTGCAATGATATTTCCATGCTGAACTGAGTTGTTCTGGCTCAAATATGAAGGCAAACCCACTTTCCTTTCAGTATTTTGCTGCATTTGGCAGAAACAGGCATATTTGCTCATTCGGCCTGAAAATGCTTTTAAGCGCATAAAAACTTACACTCTTGATTTCTGGCTAAATAAAAGCTGTTGCAATGATATTTCCATGCTGAACTGAGTTGTTCTGGCTCAAATATGAAGGCAAACCCACTTTCCTTTCAGTATTTTGCTGCATTTGGCAGAAACAGGCATATTTGCTCATTCGGCCTGAAAATGCTTTTAAGCGCATAAAAACTTACACTCTTGATTTCTGGCTAAATAAAAGCTGTTGCAATGATATTTCCATGCTGAACTGAGTTGTTCTGGCTCAAATATGAAGGCAAACCCACTTTCCTTTCAGTATTTTGCTGCATTTGGCAGAAACAGGCATATTTGCTCATTCGGCCTGAAAATGCTTTTAAGCGCATAAAAACTTACACTCTTGATTTCTGGCTAAATAAAAGCTGTTGCAATGATATTTCCATGCTGAACTGAGTTGTTCTGGCTCAAATATGAAGGCAAACCCACTTTCCTTTCAGTATTTTGCTGCATTTGGCAGAAACAGGCATATTTGCTCATTCGGCCTGAAAATGCTTTTAAGCGCATAAAAACTTACACTCTTGATTTCTGGCTAAATAAAAGCTGTTGCAATGATATTTCCATGCTGAACTGAGTTGTTCTGGCTCAAATATGAAGGCAAACCCACTTTCCTTTCAGTATTTTGCTGCATTTGGCAGAAACAGGCATATTTGCTCATTCGGCCTGAAAATGCTTTTAAGCGCATAAAAACTTACACTCTTGATTTCTGGCTAAATAAAAGCTGTTGCAATGATATTTCCATGCTGAACTGAGTTGTTCTGGCTCAAATATGAAGGCAAACCCACTTTCCTTTCAGTATTTTGCTGCATTTGGCAGAAACAGGCATATTTGCTCATTCGGCCTGAAAATGCTTTTAAGCGCATAAAAACTTACACTCTTGATTTCTGGCTAAATAAAAGCTGTTGCAATGATATTTCCATGCTGAACTGAGTTGTTCTGGCTCAAATATGAAGGCAAACCCACTTTCCTTTCAGTATTTTGCTGCATTTGGCAGAAACAGGCATATTTGCTCATTCGGCCTGAAAATGCTTTTAAGCGCATAAAAACTTACACTCTTGATTTCTGGCTAAATAAAAGCTGTTGCAATGATATTTCCATGCTGAACTGAGTTGTTCTGGCTCAAATATGAAGGCAAACCCACTTTCCTTTCAGTATTTTGCTGCATTTGGCAGAAACAGGCATATTTGCTCATTCGGCCTGAAAATGCTTTTAAGCGCATAAAAACTTACACTCTTGATTTCTGGCTAAATAAAAGCTGTTGCAATGATATTTCCATGCTGAACTGAGTTGTTCTGGCTCAAATATGAAGGCAAACCCACTTTCCTTTCAGTATTTTGCTGCATTTGGCAGAAACAGGCATATTTGCTCATTCGGCCTGAAAATGCTTTTAAGCGCATAAAAACTTACACTCTTGATTTCTGGCTAAATAAAAGCTGTTGCAATGATATTTCCATGCTGAACTGAGTTGTTCTGGCTCAAATATGAAGGCAAACCCACTTTCCTTTCAGTATTTTGCTGCATTTGGCAGAAACAGGCATATTTGCTCATTCGGCCTGAAAATGCTTTTAAGCGCATAAAAACTTACACTCTTGATTTCTGGCTAAATAAAAGCTGTTGCAATGATATTTCCATGCTGAACTGAGTTGTTCTGGCTCAAATATGAAGGCAAACCCACTTTCCTTTCAGTATTTTGCTGCATTTGGCAGAAACAGGCATATTTGCTCATTCGGCCTGAAAATGCTTTTAAGCGCATAAAAACTTACACTCTTGATTTCTGGCTAAATAAAAGCTGTTGCAATGATATTTCCATGCTGAACTGAGTTGTTCTGGCTCAAATATGAAGGCAAACCCACTTTCCTTTCAGTATTTTGCTGCATTTGGCAGAAACAGGCATATTTGCTCATTCGGCCTGAAAATGCTTTTAAGCGCATAAAAACTTACACTCTTGATTTCTGGCTAAATAAAAGCTGTTGCAATGATATTTCCATGCTGAACTGAGTTGTTCTGGCTCAAATATGAAGGCAAACCCACTTTCCTTTCAGTATTTTGCTGCATTTGGCAGAAACAGGCATATTTGCTCATTCGGCCTGAAAATGCTTTTAAGCGCATAAAAACTTACACTCTTGATTTCTGGCTAAATAAAAGCTGTTGCAATGATATTTCCATGCTGAACTGAGTTGTTCTGGCTCAAATATGAAGGCAAACCCACTTTCCTTTCAGTATTTTGCTGCATTTGGCAGAAACAGGCATATTTGCTCATTCGGCCTGAAAATGCTTTTAAGCGCATAAAAACTTACACTCTTGATTTCTGGCTAAATAAAAGCTGTTGCAATGATATTTCCATGCTGAACTGAGTTGTTCTGGCTCAAATATGAAGGCAAACCCACTTTCCTTTCAGTATTTTGCTGCATTTGGCAGAAACAGGCATATTTGCTCATTCGGCCTGAAAATGCTTTTAAGCGCATAAAAACTTACACTCTTGATTTCTGGCTAAATAAAAGCTGTTGCAATGATATTTCCATGCTGAACTGAGTTGTTCTGGCTCAAATATGAAGGCAAACCCACTTTCCTTTCAGTATTTTGCTGCATTTGGCAGAAACAGGCATATTTGCTCATTCGGCCTGAAAATGCTTTTAAGCGCATAAAAACTTACACTCTTGATTTCTGGCTAAATAAAAGCTGTTGCAATGATATTTCCATGCTGAACTGAGTTGTTCTGGCTCAAATATGAAGGCAAACCCACTTTCCTTTCAGTATTTTGCTGCATTTGGCAGAAACAGGCATATTTGCTCATTCGGCCTGAAAATGCTTTTAAGCGCATAAAAACTTACACTCTTGATTTCTGGCTAAATAAAAGCTGTTGCAATGATATTTCCATGCTGAACTGAGTTGTTCTGGCTCAAATATGAAGGCAAACCCACTTTCCTTTCAGTATTTTGCTGCATTTGGCAGAAACAGGCATATTTGCTCATTCGGCCTGAAAATGCTTTTAAGCGCATAAAAACTTACACTCTTGATTTCTGGCTAAATAAAAGCTGTTGCAATGATATTTCCATGCTGAACTGAGTTGTTCTGGCTCAAATATGAAGGCAAACCCACTTTCCTTTCAGTATTTTGCTGCATTTGGCAGAAACAGGCATATTTGCTCATTCGGCCTGAAAATGCTTTTAAGCGCATAAAAACTTACACTCTTGATTTCTGGCTAAATAAAAGCTGTTGCAATGATATTTCCATGCTGAACTGAGTTGTTCTGGCTCAAATATGAAGGCAAACCCACTTTCCTTTCAGTATTTTGCTGCATTTGGCAGAAACAGGCATATTTGCTCATTCGGCCTGAAAATGCTTTTAAGCGCATAAAAACTTACACTCTTGATTTCTGGCTAAATAAAAGCTGTTGCAATGATATTTCCATGCTGAACTGAGTTGTTCTGGCTCAAATATGAAGGCAAACCCACTTTCCTTTCAGTATTTTGCTGCATTTGGCAGAAACAGGCATATTTGCTCATTCGGCCTGAAAATGCTTTTAAGCGCATAAAAACTTACACTCTTGATTTCTGGCTAAATAAAAGCTGTTGCAATGATATTTCCATGCTGAACTGAGTTGTTCTGGCTCAAATATGAAGGCAAACCCACTTTCCTTTCAGTATTTTGCTGCATTTGGCAGAAACAGGCATATTTGCTCATTCGGCCTGAAAATGCTTTTAAGCGCATAAAAACTTACACTCTTGATTTCTGGCTAAATAAAAGCTGTTGCAATGATATTTCCATGCTGAACTGAGTTGTTCTGGCTCAAATATGAAGGCAAACCCACTTTCCTTTCAGTATTTTGCTGCATTTGGCAGAAACAGGCATATTTGCTCATTCGGCCTGAAAATGCTTTTAAGCGCATAAAAACTTACACTCTTGATTTCTGGCTAAATAAAAGCTGTTGCAATGATATTTCCATGCTGAACTGAGTTGTTCTGGCTCAAATATGAAGGCAAACCCACTTTCCTTTCAGTATTTTGCTGCATTTGGCAGAAACAGGCATATTTGCTCATTCGGCCTGAAAATGCTTTTAAGCGCATAAAAACTTACACTCTTGATTTCTGGCTAAATAAAAGCTGTTGCAATGATATTTCCATGCTGAACTGAGTTGTTCTGGCTCAAATATGAAGGCAAACCCACTTTCCTTTCAGTATTTTGCTGCATTTGGCAGAAACAGGCATATTTGCTCATTCGGCCTGAAAATGCTTTTAAGCGCATAAAAACTTACACTCTTGATTTCTGGCTAAATAAAAGCTGTTGCAATGATATTTCCATGCTGAACTGAGTTGTTCTGGCTCAAATATGAAGGCAAACCCACTTTCCTTTCAGTATTTTGCTGCATTTGGCAGAAACAGGCATATTTGCTCATTCGGCCTGAAAATGCTTTTAAGCGCATAAAAACTTACACTCTTGATTTCTGGCTAAATAAAAGCTGTTGCAATGATATTTCCATGCTGAACTGAGTTGTTCTGGCTCAAATATGAAGGCAAACCCACTTTCCTTTCAGTATTTTGCTGCATTTGGCAGAAACAGGCATATTTGCTCATTCGGCCTGAAAATGCTTTTAAGCGCATAAAAACTTACACTCTTGATTTCTGGCTAAATAAAAGCTGTTGCAATGATATTTCCATGCTGAACTGAGTTGTTCTGGCTCAAATATGAAGGCAAACCCACTTTCCTTTCAGTATTTTGCTGCATTTGGCAGAAACAGGCATATTTGCTCATTCGGCCTGAAAATGCTTTTAAGCGCATAAAAACTTACACTCTTGATTTCTGGCTAAATAAAAGCTGTTGCAATGATATTTCCATGCTGAACTGAGTTGTTCTGGCTCAAATATGAAGGCAAACCCACTTTCCTTTCAGTATTTTGCTGCATTTGGCAGAAACAGGCATATTTGCTCATTCGGCCTGAAAATGCTTTTAAGCGCATAAAAACTTACACTCTTGATTTCTGGCTAAATAAAAGCTGTTGCAATGATATTTCCATGCTGAACTGAGTTGTTCTGGCTCAAATATGAAGGCAAACCCACTTTCCTTTCAGTATTTTGCTGCATTTGGCAGAAACAGGCATATTTGCTCATTCGGCCTGAAAATGCTTTTAAGCGCATAAAAACTTACACTCTTGATTTCTGGCTAAATAAAAGCTGTTGCAATGATATTTCCATGCTGAACTGAGTTGTTCTGGCTCAAATATGAAGGCAAACCCACTTTCCTTTCAGTATTTTGCTGCATTTGGCAGAAACAGGCATATTTGCTCATTCGGCCTGAAAATGCTTTTAAGCGCATAAAAACTTACACTCTTGATTTCTGGCTAAATAAAAGCTGTTGCAATGATATTTCCATGCTGAACTGAGTTGTTCTGGCTCAAATATGAAGGCAAACCCACTTTCCTTTCAGTATTTTGCTGCATTTGGCAGAAACAGGCATATTTGCTCATTCGGCCTGAAAATGCTTTTAAGCGCATAAAAACTTACACTCTTGATTTCTGGCTAAATAAAAGCTGTTGCAATGATATTTCCATGCTGAACTGAGTTGTTCTGGCTCAAATATGAAGGCAAACCCACTTTCCTTTCAGTATTTTGCTGCATTTGGCAGAAACAGGCATATTTGCTCATTCGGCCTGAAAATGCTTTTAAGCGCATAAAAACTTACACTCTTGATTTCTGGCTAAATAAAAGCTGTTGCAATGATATTTCCATGCTGAACTGAGTTGTTCTGGCTCAAATATGAAGGCAAACCCACTTTCCTTTCAGTATTTTGCTGCATTTGGCAGAAACAGGCATATTTGCTCATTCGGCCTGAAAATGCTTTTAAGCGCATAAAAACTTACACTCTTGATTTCTGGCTAAATAAAAGCTGTTGCAATGATATTTCCATGCTGAACTGAGTTGTTCTGGCTCAAATATGAAGGCAAACCCACTTTCCTTTCAGTATTTTGCTGCATTTGGCAGAAACAGGCATATTTGCTCATTCGGCCTGAAAATGCTTTTAAGCGCATAAAAACTTACACTCTTGATTTCTGGCTAAATAAAAGCTGTTGCAATGATATTTCCATGCTGAACTGAGTTGTTCTGGCTCAAATATGAAGGCAAACCCACTTTCCTTTCAGTATTTTGCTGCATTTGGCAGAAACAGGCATATTTGCTCATTCGGCCTGAAAATGCTTTTAAGCGCATAAAAACTTACACTCTTGATTTCTGGCTAAATAAAAGCTGTTGCAATGATATTTCCATGCTGAACTGAGTTGTTCTGGCTCAAATATGAAGGCAAACCCACTTTCCTTTCAGTATTTTGCTGCATTTGGCAGAAACAGGCATATTTGCTCATTCGGCCTGAAAATGCTTTTAAGCGCATAAAAACTTACACTCTTGATTTCTGGCTAAATAAAAGCTGTTGCAATGATATTTCCATGCTGAACTGAGTTGTTCTGGCTCAAATATGAAGGCAAACCCACTTTCCTTTCAGTATTTTGCTGCATTTGGCAGAAACAGGCATATTTGCTCATTCGGCCTGAAAATGCTTTTAAGCGCATAAAAACTTACACTCTTGATTTCTGGCTAAATAAAAGCTGTTGCAATGATATTTCCATGCTGAACTGAGTTGTTCTGGCTCAAATATGAAGGCAAACCCACTTTCCTTTCAGTATTTTGCTGCATTTGGCAGAAACAGGCATATTTGCTCATTCGGCCTGAAAATGCTTTTAAGCGCATAAAAACTTACACTCTTGATTTCTGGCTAAATAAAAGCTGTTGCAATGATATTTCCATGCTGAACTGAGTTGTTCTGGCTCAAATATGAAGGCAAACCCACTTTCCTTTCAGTATTTTGCTGCATTTGGCAGAAACAGGCATATTTGCTCATTCGGCCTGAAAATGCTTTTAAGCGCATAAAAACTTACACTCTTGATTTCTGGCTAAATAAAAGCTGTTGCAATGATATTTCCATGCTGAACTGAGTTGTTCTGGCTCAAATATGAAGGCAAACCCACTTTCCTTTCAGTATTTTGCTGCATTTGGCAGAAACAGGCATATTTGCTCATTCGGCCTGAAAATGCTTTTAAGCGCATAAAAACTTACACTCTTGATTTCTGGCTAAATAAAAGCTGTTGCAATGATATTTCCATGCTGAACTGAGTTGTTCTGGCTCAAATATGAAGGCAAACCCACTTTCCTTTCAGTATTTTGCTGCATTTGGCAGAAACAGGCATATTTGCTCATTCGGCCTGAAAATGCTTTTAAGCGCATAAAAACTTACACTCTTGATTTCTGGCTAAATAAAAGCTGTTGCAATGATATTTCCATGCTGAACTGAGTTGTTCTGGCTCAAATATGAAGGCAAACCCACTTTCCTTTCAGTATTTTGCTGCATTTGGCAGAAACAGGCATATTGCTCATTCGGCCTGAAAATGCTTTTAAGCGCATAAAAACTTACACTCTTGATTTCTGGCTAAATAAAAGCTGTTGCAATGATATTTCCATGCTGAACTGAGTTGTTCTGGCTCAAATATGAAGGCAAACCCACTTTCCTTTCAGTATTTTGCTGCATTTGGCAGAAACAGGCATATTTGCTCATTCGGCCTGAAAATGCTTTTAAGCGCATAAAAACTTACACTCTTGATTTCTGGCTAAATAAAAGCTGTTGCAATGATATTTCCATGCTGAACTGAGTTGTTCTGGCTCAAATATGAAGGCAAACCCACTTTCCTTTCAGTATTTTGCTGCATTTGGCAGAAACAGGCATATTTGCTCATTCGGCCTGAAAATGCTTTTAAGCGCATAAAAACTTACACTCTTGATTTCTGGCTAAATAAAAGCTGTTGCAATGATATTTCCATGCTGAACTGAGTTGTTCTGGCTCAAATATGAAGGCAAACCCACTTTCCTTTCAGTATTTTGCTGCATTTGGCAGAAAACAGGCATATTTGCTCATTCGGCCTGAAATGCTTTTAAGCGCATAAAAACTTACACTCTTGATTTCTGGCTAAATAAAAGCTGTTGCAATGATATTTCCATGCTGAACTGAGTTGTTCTGGCTCAAATATGAAGGCAAACCCACTTTCCTTTCAGTATTTTGCTGCATTTGGCAGAAAACAGGCATATTTGCTCATTCGGCCTGAAAATGCTTTTAAGCGCATAAAAACTTACACTCTTGATTTCTGGCTAAATAAAAGCTGTTGCAATGATATTTCCCATGCTGAACTGAGTTGTTCTGGCTCAAATATGAAGGCAAACCCACTTTCCTTTCAGTATTTTGCTGCATTTGGCAGAAACAGGCATATTTGCTCATTCGGCCTGAAAATGCTTTTAAGCGCATAAAAACTTACACTCTTGATTTCTGGCTAAATAAAAGCTGTTGCAATGATATTTCCATGCTGAACTGAGTTGTTCTGGCTCAAATATGAAGGCAAACCCACTTTCCTTTCAGTATTTTGCTGCATTTGGCAGAAACAGGCATATTTGCTCATTCGGCCTGAAAATGCTTTTAAGCGCATAAAAACTTACACTCTTGATTTCTGGCTAAATAAAAGCTGTTGCAATGATATTTCCATGCTGAACTGAGTTGTTCTGGCTCAAATATGAAGGCAAACCCACTTTCCTTTCAGTATTTTGCTGCATTTGGCAGAAACAGGCATATTTGCTCATTCGGCCCTGAAAATGCTTTTAAAGCGCATAAAAACTTACACTCTTGATTTCTGGCTAAATAAAAGCTGTTGCAATGATATTTCCATGCTGAACTGAGTTGTTCTGGCTCAAATATGAAGGCAAACCCACTTTCCTTTCAGTATTTTGCTGCATTTGGCAGAAACAGGCATATTTGCTCATTCGGCCTGAAAATGCTTTTAAGCGCATAAAAACTTACACTCTTGATTTCTGGCTAAATAAAAGCTGTTGCAATGATATTTCCATGCTGAACTGAGTTGTTCTGGCTCAAATATGAAGGCAAACCCACTTTCCTTTCAGTATTTTGCTGCATTTGGCAGAAACAGGCATATTTGCTCATTCGGCCTGAAAATGCTTTTAAGCGCATAAAAACTTACACTCTTGATTTCTGGCTAAATAAAAGCTGTTGCAATGATATTTCCATGCTGAACTGAGTTGTTCTGCTCAAATATGAGGCAAACCCACTTTCCTTTCAGTATTTTGCTGCATTTGGCAGAAACAGGCATATTTGCTCATTCGGCCTGAAAATGCTTTTAAAGCGCATAAAAACTTACACTCTTGATTTCTGGCTAAATAAAAGCTGTTGCAATGATATTTCCATGCTGAACTGAGTTGTTCTGGCTCAAATATGAAAGGCAAACCACTTTCCTTTCAGTATTTTGCTGCATTTGGCAGAAACAGGCATATTTTGCTCATTCGGCCTGAAATGCTTTTAAGCGCATAAAAACTTACACTCTAGATTTCTGCTAAATAAAAAAGCTGTTGCAATGATATTTCCATGCGAACTGGAGTTGTTCCGTGGCTCAAATATGAAGCCAAACCCACTAGTTGTTCTGGCTCAAAATATGAAGGCAAACCCTACTTTCTTTCAGTATTTTGCTGGCATTTGGCAGAAACAGGCATATCTTGATTTCTGGCTAAATAAAAGCTGTTGCAATGATATTTCCATGCTGAACTGAGTTGTTCTGGCTCAAATATGAAGGCAAACCCACTTTCCTTTCAGTATTTTGCTGCATTTGGCAGAAACAGGCATATTTGCTCATTCGGCCTGAAAATGCTTTTAAGCGCATAAAAACTTACACTCTTGATTTCTGGCTAAATAAAAGCTGTTGCAATGATATTTCCATGCTGAACTGAGTTGTTCTGGCTCAAATATGAAGGCAAACCCACTTTCCTTTCAGTATTTTGCTGCATTTGGCAGAAACAGGCATATTTGCTCATTCGGCCTGAAAATGCTTTTAAGCGCATAAAAACTTACACTCTTGATTTCTGGCTAAATAAAAGCTGTTGCAATGATATTTCCATGCTGAACTGAGTTGTTCTGGCTCAAATATGAAGGCAAACCCACTTTCCTTTCAGTATTTTGCTGCATTTGGCAGAAACAGGCATATTTGCTCATTCGGCCTGAAAATGCTTTTAAGCGCATAAAAACTTACACTCTTGATTTCTGGCTAAATAAAAGCTGTTGCAATGATATTTCCATGCTGAACTGAGTTGTTCTGGCTCAAATATGAAGGCAAACCCACTTTCCTTTCAGTATTTTGCTGCATTTGGCAGAAACAGGCATATTTGCTCATTCGGCCTGAAAATGCTTTTAAGCGCATAAAAACTTACACTCTTGATTTCTGGCTAAATAAAAGCTGTTGCAATGATATTTCCATGCTGAACTGAGTTGTTCTGGCTCAAATATGAAGGCAAACCCACTTTCCTTTCAGTATTTTGCTGCATTTGGCAGAAACAGGCATATTTGCTCATTCGGCCTGAAAATGCTTTTAAGCGCATAAAAACTTACACTCTTGATTTCTGGCTAAATAAAAGCTGTTGCAATGATATTTCCATGCTGAACTGAGTTGTTCTGGCTCAAATATGAAGGCAAACCCACTTTCCTTTCAGTATTTTGCTGCATTTGGCAGAAACAGGCATATTTGCTCATTCGGCCTGAAAATGCTTTTAAGCGCATAAAAACTTACACTCTTGATTTCTGGCTAAATAAAAGCTGTTGCAATGATATTTCCATGCTGAACTGAGTTGTTCTGGCTCAAATATGAAGGCAAACCCACTTTCCTTTCAGTATTTTGCTGCATTTGGCAGAAACAGGCATATTTGCTCATTCGGCCTGAAAATGCTTTTAAGCGCATAAAAACTTACACTCTTGATTTCTGGCTAAATAAAAGCTGTTGCAATGATATTTCCATGCTGAACTGAGTTGTTCTGGCTCAAATATGAAGGCAAACCCACTTTCCTTTCAGTATTTTGCTGCATTTGGCAGAAACAGGCATATTTGCTCATTCGGCCTGAAAATGCTTTTAAGCGCATAAAAACTTACACTCTTGATTTCTGGCTAAATAAAAGCTGTTGCAATGATATTTCCATGCTGAACTGAGTTGTTCTGGCTCAAATATGAAGGCAAACCCACTTTCCTTTCAGTATTTTGCTGCATTTGGCAGAAACAGGCATATTTGCTCATTCGGCCTGAAAATGCTTTTAAGCGCATAAAAACTTACACTCTTGATTTCTGGCTAAATAAAAGCTGTTGCAATGATATTTCCATGCTGAACTGAGTTGTTCTGGCTCAAATATGAAGGCAAACCCACTTTCCTTTCAGTATTTTGCTGCATTTGGCAGAAACAGGCATATTTGCTCATTCGGCCTGAAAATGCTTTTAAGCGCATAAAAACTTACACTCTTGATTTCTGGCTAAATAAAAGCTGTTGCAATGATATTTCCATGCTGAACTGAGTTGTTCTGGCTCAAATATGAAGGCAAACCCACTTTCCTTTCAGTATTTTGCTGCATTTGGCAGAAACAGGCATATTTGCTCATTCGGCCTGAAAATGCTTTTAAGCGCATAAAAACTTACACTCTTGATTTCTGGCTAAATAAAAGCTGTTGCAATGATATTTCCATGCTGAACTGAGTTGTTCTGGCTCAAATATGAAGGCAAACCCACTTTCCTTTCAGTATTTTGCTGCATTTGGCAGAAACAGGCATATTTGCTCATTCGGCCTGAAAATGCTTTTAAGCGCATAAAAACTTACACTCTTGATTTCTGGCTAAATAAAAGCTGTTGCAATGATATTTCCATGCTGAACTGAGTTGTTCTGGCTCAAATATGAAGGCAAACCCACTTTCCTTTCAGTATTTTGCTGCATTTGGCAGAAACAGGCATATTTGCTCATTCGGCCTGAAAATGCTTTTAAGCGCATAAAAACTTACACTCTTGATTTCTGGCTAAATAAAAGCTGTTGCAATGATATTTCCATGCTGAACTGAGTTGTTCTGGCTCAAATATGAAGGCAAACCCACTTTCCTTTCAGTATTTTGCTGCATTATGGCAGAAACAGGCATATTTGCTCATTCGGCCTGAAAATGCTTTTAAGCGCATAAAAACTTACACTCTTGATTTCTGGCTAAATAAAAGCTGTTGCAATGATATTTCCATGCTGAACTGAGTTGTTCTGGCTCAAATATGAAGGCAAACCCACTTTCCTTTCAGTATTTTGCTGCATTTGGCAGAAACAGGCATATTTGCTCATTCGGCCTGAAAATGCTTTTAAGCGCATAAAAACTTACACTCTTGATTTCTGGCTAAATAAAAGCTGTTGCAATGATATTTCCATGCTGAACTGAGTTGTTCTGGCTCAAATATGAAGGCAAACCCACTTTCCTTTCAGTATTTTGCTGCATTTGGCAGAAACAGGCATATTTGCTCATTCGGCCTGAAAATGCTTTTAAGCGCATAAAAACTTACACTCTTGATTTCTGGCTAAATAAAAGCTGTTGCAATGATATTTCCATGCTGAACTGAGTTGTTCTGGCTCAAATATGAAGGCAAACCCACTTTCCTTTCAGTATTTTGCTGCATTTGGCACAGAAACAGGCATATTTGCTCATTCGGCCTGAAAATGCTTTTAAGCGCATAAAAACTTACACTCTTGATTTCTGGCTAAATAAAAGCTGTTGCAATGATATTTCCATGCTGAACTGAGTTGTTCTGGCTCAAATATGAAGGCAAACCCACTTTCCTTTCAGTATTTTGCTGCATTTGGCAGAAACAGGCATATTTGCTCATTCGGCCTGAAAATGCTTTTAAGCGCATAAAAACTTACACTCTTGATTTCTGGCTAAATAAAAGCTGTTGCAATGATATTTCCATGCTGAACTGAGTTGTTCTGGCTCAAATATGAAGGCAAACCCACTTTCCTTTCAGTATTTTGCTGCATTTGGCAGAAACAGGCATATTTGCTCATTCGGCCTGAAAATGCTTTTAAGCGCATAAAAACTTACACTCTTGATTTCTGGCTAAATAAAAGCTGTTGCAATGATATTTCCATGCTGAACTGAGTTGTTCTGGCTCAAATATGAAGGCAAACCCACTTTCCTTTCAGTATTTTGCTGCATTTGGCAGAAACAGGCATATTTGCTCATTCGGCCTGAAAATGCTTTTAAGCGCATAAAAACTTACACTCTTGATTTCTGGCTAAATAAAAGCTGTTGCAATGATATTTCCATGCTGAACTGAGTTGTTCTGGCTCAAATATGAAGGCAAACCCACTTTCCTTTCAGTATTTTGCTGCATTTGGCAGAAACAGGCATATTTGCTCATTCGGCCTGAAAATGCTTTTAAGCGCATAAAAACTTACACTCTTGATTTCTGGCTAAATAAAAGCTGTTGCAATGATATTTCCATGCTGAACTGAGTTGTTCTGGCTCAAATATGAAGGCAAACCCACTTTCCTTTCAGTATTTTGCTGCATTTGGCAGAAACAGGCATATTTGCTCATTCGGCCTGAAAATGCTTTTAAGCGCATAAAAACTTACACTCTTGATTTCTGGCTAAATAAAAGCTGTTGCAATGATATTTCCATGCTGAACTGAGTTGTTCTGGCTCAAATATGAAGGCAAACCCACTTTCCTTTCAGTATTTTGCTGCATTTGGCAGAAACAGGCATATTTGCTCATTCGGCCTGAAAATGCTTTTAAGCGCATAAAAACTTACACTCTTGATTTCTGGCTAAATAAAAGCTGTTGCAATGATATTTCCATGCTGAACTGAGTTGTTCTGGCTCAAATATGAAGGCAAACCCACTTTCCTTTCAGTATTTTGCTGCATTTGGCAGAAACAGGCATATTTGCTCATTCGGCCTGAAAATGCTTTTAAGCGCATAAAAACTTACACTCTTGATTTCTGGCTAAATAAAAGCTGTTGCAATGATATTTCCATGCTGAACTGAGTTGTTCTGGCTCAAATATGAAGGCAAACCCACTTTCCTTTCAGTATTTTGCTGCATTTGGCAGAAACAGGCATATTTGCTCATTCGGCCTGAAAATGCTTTTAAGCGCATAAAAACTTACACTCTTGATTTCTGGCTAAATAAAAGCTGTTGCAATGATATTTCCATGCTGAACTGAGTTGTTCTGGCTCAAATATGAAGGCAAACCCACTTTCCTTTCAGTATTTTGCTGCATTTGGCAGAAACAGGCATATTTGCTCATTCGGCCTGAAAATGCTTTTAAGCGCATAAAAACTTACACTCTTGATTTCTGGCTAAATAAAAGCTGTTGCAATGATATTTCCATGCTGAACTGAGTTGTTCTGGCTCAAATATGAAGGCAAACCCACTTTCCTTTCAGTATTTTGCTGCATTTGGCAGAAACAGGCATATTTGCTCATTCGGCCTGAAAATGCTTTTAAGCGCATAAAAACTTACACTCTTGATTTCTGGCTAAATAAAAGCTGTTGCAATGATATTTCCATGCTGAACTGAGTTGTTCTGGCTCAAATATGAAGGCAAACCCACTTTCCTTTCAGTATTTTGCTGCATTTGGCAGAAACAGGCATATTTGCTCATTCGGCCTGAAAATGCTTTTAAGCGCATAAAAACTTACACTCTTGATTTCTGGCTAAATAAAAGCTGTTGCAATGATATTTCCATGCTGAACTGAGTTGTTCTGGCTCAAATATGAAGGCAAACCCACTTTCCTTTCAGTATTTTGCTGCATTTGGCAGAAACAGGCATATTTGCTCATTCGGCCTGAAAATGCTTTTAAGCGCATAAAAACTTACACTCTTGATTTCTGGCTAAATAAAAGCTGTTGCAATGATATTTCCATGCTGAACTGAGTTGTTCTGGCTCAAATATGAAGGCAAACCCACTTTCCTTTCAGTATTTTGCTGCATTTGGCAGAAACAGGCATATTTGCTCATTCGGCCTGAAAATGCTTTTAAGCGCATAAAAACTTACACTCTTGATTTCTGGCTAAATAAAAGCTGTTGCAATGATATTTCCATGCTGAACTGAGTTGTTCTGGCTCAAATATGAAGGCAAACCCACTTTCCTTTCAGTATTTTGCTGCATTTGGCAGAAACAGGCATATTTGCTCATTCGGCCTGAAAATGCTTTTAAGCGCATAAAAACTTACACTCTTGATTTCTGGCTAAATAAAAGCTGTTGCAATGATATTTCCATGCTGAACTGAGTTGTTCTGGCTCAAATATGAAGGCAAACCCACTTTCCTTTCAGTATTTTGCTGCATTTGGCAGAAACAGGCATATTTGCTCATTCGGCCTGAAAATGCTTTTAAGCGCATAAAAACTTACACTCTTGATTTCTGGCTAAATAAAAGCTGTTGCAATGATATTTCCATGCTGAACTGAGTTGTTCTGGCTCAAATATGAAGGCAAACCCACTTTCCTTTCAGTATTTTGCTGCATTTGGCAGAAACAGGCATATTTGCTCATTCGGCCTGAAAATGCTTTTAAGCGCATAAAAACTTACACTCTTGATTTCTGGCTAAATAAAAGCTGTTGCAATGATATTTCCATGCTGAACTGAGTTGTTCTGGCTCAAATATGAAGGCAAACCCACTTTCCTTTCAGTATTTTGCTGCATTTGGCAGAAACAGGCATATTTGCTCATTCGGCCTGAAAATGCTTTTAAGCGCATAAAAACTTACACTCTTGATTTCTGGCTAAATAAAAGCTGTTGCAATGATATTTCCATGCTGAACTGAGTTGTTCTGGCTCAAATATGAAGGCAAACCCACTTTCCTTTCAGTATTTTGCTGCATTTGGCAGAAACAGGCATATTTGCTCATTCGGCCTGAAAATGCTTTTAAGCGCATAAAAACTTACACTCTTGATTTCTGGCTAAATAAAAGCTGTTGCAATGATATTTCCATGCTGAACTGAGTTGTTCTGGCTCAAATATGAAGGCAAACCCACTTTCCTTTCAGTATTTTGCTGCATTTGGCAGAAACAGGCATATTTGCTCATTCGGCCTGAAAATGCTTTTAAGCGCATAAAAACTTACACTCTTGATTTCTGGCTAAATAAAAGCTGTTGCAATGATATTTCCATGCTGAACTGAGTTGTTCTGGCTCAAATATGAAGGCAAACCCACTTTCCTTTCAGTATTTTGCTGCATTTGGCAGAAACAGGCATATTTGCTCATTCGGCCTGAAAATGCTTTTAAGCGCATAAAAACTTACACTCTTGATTTCTGGCTAAATAAAAGCTGTTGCAATGATATTTCCATGCTGAACTGAGTTGTTCTGGCTCAAATATGAAGGCAAACCCACTTTCCTTTCAGTATTTTGCTGCATTTGGCAGAAACAGGCATATTTGCTCATTCGGCCTGAAAATGCTTTTAAGCGCATAAAAACTTACACTCTTGATTTCTGGCTAAATAAAAGCTGTTGCAATGATATTTCCATGCTGAACTGAGTTGTTCTGGCTCAAATATGAAGGCAAACCCACTTTCCTTTCAGTATTTTGCTGCATTTGGCAGAAACAGGCATATTTGCTCATTCGGCCTGAAAATGCTTTTAAGCGCATAAAAACTTACACTCTTGATTTCTGGCTAAATAAAAGCTGTTGCAATGATATTTCCATGCTGAACTGAGTTGTTCTGGCTCAAATATGAAGGCAAACCCACTTTCCTTTCAGTATTTTGCTGCATTTGGCAGAAACAGGCATATTTGCTCATTCGGCCTGAAAATGCTTTTAAGCGCATAAAAACTTACACTCTTGATTTCTGGCTAAATAAAAGCTGTTGCAATGATATTTCCATGCTGAACTGAGTTGTTCTGGCTCAAATATGAAGGCAAACCCACTTTCCTTTCAGTATTTTGCTGCATTTGGCAGAAACAGGCATATTTGCTCATTCGGCCTGAAAATGCTTTTAAGCGCATAAAAACTTACACTCTTGATTTCTGGCTAAATAAAAGCTGTTGCAATGATATTTCCATGCTGAACTGAGTTGTTCTGGCTCAAATATGAAGGCAAACCCACTTTCCTTTCAGTATTTTGCTGCATTTGGCAGAAACAGGCATATTTGCTCATTCGGCCTGAAAATGCTTTTAAGCGCATAAAAACTTACACTCTTGATTTCTGGCTAAATAAAAGCTGTTGCAATGATATTTCCATGCTGAACTGAGTTGTTCTGGCTCAAATATGAAGGCAAACCCACTTTCCTTTCAGTATTTTGCTGCATTTGGCAGAAACAGGCATATTTGCTCATTCGGCCTGAAAATGCTTTTAAGCGCATAAAAACTTACACTCTTGATTTCTGGCTAAATAAAAGCTGTTGCAATGATATTTCCATGCTGAACTGAGTTGTTCTGGCTCAAATATGAAGGCAAACCCACTTTCCTTTCAGTATTTTGCTGCATTTGGCAGAAACAGGCATATTTGCTCATTCGGCCTGAAAATGCTTTTAAGCGCATAAAAACTTACACTCTTGATTTCTGGCTAAATAAAAGCTGTTGCAATGATATTTCCATGCTGAACTGAGTTGTTCTGGCTCAAATATGAAGGCAAACCCACTTTCCTTTCAGTATTTTGCTGCATTTGGCAGAAACAGGCATATTTGCTCATTCGGCCTGAAAATGCTTTTAAGCGCATAAAAACTTACACTCTTGATTTCTGGCTAAATAAAAGCTGTTGCAATGATATTTCCATGCTGAACTGAGTTGTTCTGGCTCAAATATGAAGGCAAACCCACTTTCCTTTCAGTATTTTGCTGCATTTGGCAGAAACAGGCATATTTGCTCATTCGGCCTGAAAATGCTTTTAAGCGCATAAAAACTTACACTCTTGATTTCTGGCTAAATAAAAGCTGTTGCAATGATATTTCCATGCTGAACTGAGTTGTTCTGGCTCAAATATGAAGGCAAACCCACTTTCCTTTCAGTATTTTGCTGCATTTGGCAGAAACAGGCATATTTGCTCATTCGGCCTGAAAATGCTTTTAAGCGCATAAAAACTTACACTCTTGATTTCTGGCTAAATAAAAGCTGTTGCAATGATATTTCCATGCTGAACTGAGTTGTTCTGGCTCAAATATGAAGGCAAACCCACTTTCCTTTCAGTATTTTGCTGCATTTGGCAGAAACAGGCATATTTGCTCATTCGGCCTGAAAATGCTTTTAAGCGCATAAAAACTTACACTCTTGATTTCTGGCTAAATAAAAGCTGTTGCAATGATATTTCCATGCTGAACTGAGTTGTTCTGGCTCAAATATGAAGGCAAACCCACTTTCCTTTCAGTATTTTGCTGCATTTGGCAGAAACAGGCATATTTGCTCATTCGGCCTGAAAATGCTTTTAAGCGCATAAAAACTTACACTCTTGATTTCTGGCTAAATAAAAGCTGTTGCAATGATATTTCCATGCTGAACTGAGTTGTTCTGGCTCAAATATGAAGGCAAACCCACTTTCCTTTCAGTATTTTGCTGCATTTGGCAGAAACAGGCATATTTGCTCATTCGGCCTGAAAATGCTTTTAAGCGCATAAAAACTTACACTCTTGATTTCTGGCTAAATAAAAGCTGTTGCAATGATATTTCCATGCTGAACTGAGTTGTTCTGGCTCAAATATGAAGGCAAACCCACTTTCCTTTCAGTATTTTGCTGCATTTGGCAGAAACAGGCATATTTGCTCATTCGGCCTGAAAATGCTTTTAAGCGCATAAAAACTTACACTCTTGATTTCTGGCTAAATAAAAGCTGTTGCAATGATATTTCCATGCTGAACTGAGTTGTTCTGGCTCAAATATGAAGGCAAACCCACTTTCCTTTCAGTATTTTGCTGCATTTGGCAGAAACAGGCATATTTGCTCATTCGGCCTGAAAATGCTTTTAAGCGCATAAAAACTTACACTCTTGATTTCTGGCTAAATAAAAGCTGTTGCAATGATATTTCCATGCTGAACTGAGTTGTTCTGGCTCAAATATGAAGGCAAACCCACTTTCCTTTCAGTATTTTGCTGCATTTGGCAGAAACAGGCATATTTGCTCATTCGGCCTGAAAATGCTTTTAAGCGCATAAAAACTTACACTCTTGATTTCTGGCTAAATAAAAGCTGTTGCAATGATATTTCCATGCTGAACTGAGTTGTTCTGGCTCAAATATGAAGGCAAACCCACTTTCCTTTCAGTATTTTGCTGCATTTGGCAGAAACAGGCATATTTGCTCATTCGGCCTGAAAATGCTTTTAAGCGCATAAAAACTTACACTCTTGATTTCTGGCTAAATAAAAGCTGTTGCAATGATATTTCCATGCTGAACTGAGTTGTTCTGGCTCAAATATGAAGGCAAACCCACTTTCCTTTCAGTATTTTGCTGCATTTGGCAGAAACAGGCATATTTGCTCATTCGGCCTGAAAATGCTTTTAAGCGCATAAAAACTTACACTCTTGATTTCTGGCTAAATAAAAGCTGTTGCAATGATATTTCCATGCTGAACTGAGTTGTTCTGGCTCAAATATGAAGGCAAACCCACTTTCCTTTCAGTATTTTGCTGCATTTGGCAGAAACAGGCATATTTGCTCATTCGGCCTGAAAATGCTTTTAAGCGCATAAAAACTTACACTCTTGATTTCTGGCTAAATAAAAGCTGTTGCAATGATATTTCCATGCTGAACTGAGTTGTTCTGGCTCAAATATGAAGGCAAACCCACTTTCCTTTCAGTATTTTGCTGCATTTGGCAGAAACAGGCATATTTGCTCATTCGGCCTGAAAATGCTTTTAAGCGCATAAAAACTTACACTCTTGATTTCTGGCTAAATAAAAGCTGTTGCAATGATATTTCCATGCTGAACTGAGTTGTTCTGGCTCAAATATGAAGGCAAACCCACTTTCCTTTCAGTATTTTGCTGCATTTGGCAGAAACAGGCATATTTGCTCATTCGGCCTGAAAATGCTTTTAAGCGCATAAAAACTTACACTCTTGATTTCTGGCTAAATAAAAGCTGTTGCAATGATATTTCCATGCTGAACTGAGTTGTTCTGGCTCAAATATGAAGGCAAACCCACTTTCCTTTCAGTATTTTGCTGCATTTGGCAGAAACAGGCATATTTGCTCATTCGGCCTGAAAATGCTTTTAAGCGCATAAAAACTTACACTCTTGATTTCTGGCTAAATAAAAGCTGTTGCAATGATATTTCCATGCTGAACTGAGTTGTTCTGGCTCAAATATGAAGGCAAACCCACTTTCCTTTCAGTATTTTGCTGCATTTGGCAGAAACAGGCATATTTGCTCATTCGGCCTGAAAATGCTTTTAAGCGCATAAAAACTTACACTCTTGATTTCTGGCTAAATAAAAGCTGTTGCAATGATATTTCCATGCTGAACTGAGTTGTTCTGGCTCAAATATGAAGGCAAACCCACTTTCCTTTCAGTATTTTGCTGCATTTGGCAGAAACAGGCATATTTGCTCATTCGGCCTGAAAATGCTTTTAAGCGCATAAAAACTTACACTCTTGATTTCTGGCTAAATAAAAGCTGTTGCAATGATATTTCCATGCTGAACTGAGTTGTTCTGGCTCAAATATGAAGGCAAACCCACTTTCCTTTCAGTATTTTGCTGCATTTGGCAGAAACAGGCATATTTGCTCATTCGGCCTGAAAATGCTTTTAAGCGCATAAAAACTTACACTCTTGATTTCTGGCTAAATAAAAGCTGTTGCAATGATATTTCCATGCTGAACTGAGTTGTTCTGGCTCAAATATGAAGGCAAACCCACTTTCCTTTCAGTATTTTGCTGCATTTGGCAGAAACAGGCATATTTGCTCATTCGGCCTGAAAATGCTTTTAAGCGCATAAAAACTTACACTCTTGATTTCTGGCTAAATAAAAGCTGTTGCAATGATATTTCCATGCTGAACTGAGTTGTTCTGGCTCAAATATGAAGGCAAACCCACTTTCCTTTCAGTATTTTGCTGCATTTGGCAGAAACAGGCATATTTGCTCATTCGGCCTGAAAATGCTTTTAAGCGCATAAAAACTTACACTCTTGATTTCTGGCTAAATAAAAGCTGTTGCAATGATATTTCCATGCTGAACTGAGTTGTTCTGGCTCAAATATGAAGGCAAACCCACTTTCCTTTCAGTATTTTGCTGCATTTGGCAGAAACAGGCATATTTGCTCATTCGGCCTGAAAATGCTTTTAAGCGCATAAAAACTTACACTCTTGATTTCTGGCTAAATAAAAGCTGTTGCAATGATATTTCCATGCTGAACTGAGTTGTTCTGGCTCAAATATGAAGGCAAACCCACTTTCCTTTCAGTATTTTGCTGCATTTGGCAGAAACAGGCATATTTGCTCATTCGGCCTGAAAATGCTTTTAAGCGCATAAAAACTTACACTCTTGATTTCTGGCTAAATAAAAGCTGTTGCAATGATATTTCCATGCTGAACTGAGTTGTTCTGGCTCAAATATGAAGGCAAACCCACTTTCCTTTCAGTATTTTGCTGCATTTGGCAGAAACAGGCATATTTGCTCATTCGGCCTGAAAATGCTTTTAAGCGCATAAAAACTTACACTCTTGATTTCTGGCTAAATAAAAGCTGTTGCAATGATATTTCCATGCTGAACTGAGTTGTTCTGGCTCAAATATGAAGGCAAACCCACTTTCCTTTCAGTATTTTGCTGCATTTGGCAGAAACAGGCATATTTGCTCATTCGGCCTGAAAATGCTTTTAAGCGCATAAAAACTTACACTCTTGATTTCTGGCTAAATAAAAGCTGTTGCAATGATATTTCCATGCTGAACTGAGTTGTTCTGGCTCAAATATGAAGGCAAACCCACTTTCCTTTCAGTATTTTGCTGCATTTGGCAGAAACAGGCATATTTGCTCATTCGGCCTGAAAATGCTTTTAAGCGCATAAAAACTTACACTCTTGATTTCTGGCTAAATAAAAGCTGTTGCAATGATATTTCCATGCTGAACTGAGTTGTTCTGGCTCAAATATGAAGGCAAACCCACTTTCCTTTCAGTATTTTGCTGCATTTGGCAGAAACAGGCATATTTGCTCATTCGGCCTGAAAATGCTTTTAAGCGCATAAAAACTTACACTCTTGATTTCTGGCTAAATAAAAGCTGTTGCAATGATATTTCCATGCTGAACTGAGTTGTTCTGGCTCAAATATGAAGGCAAACCCACTTTCCTTTCAGTATTTTGCTGCATTTGGCAGAAACAGGCATATTTGCTCATTCGGCCTGAAAATGCTTTTAAGCGCATAAAAACTTACACTCTTGATTTCTGGCTAAATAAAAGCTGTTGCAATGATATTTCCATGCTGAACTGAGTTGTTCTGGCTCAAATATGAAGGCAAACCCACTTTCCTTTCAGTATTTTGCTGCATTTGGCAGAAACAGGCATATTTGCTCATTCGGCCTGAAAATGCTTTTAAGCGCATAAAAACTTACACTCTTGATTTCTGGCTAAATAAAAGCTGTTGCAATGATATTTCCATGCTGAACTGAGTTGTTCTGGCTCAAATATGAAGGCAAACCCACTTTCCTTTCAGTATTTTGCTGCATTTGGCAGAAACAGGCATATTTGCTCATTCGGCCTGAAAATGCTTTTAAGCGCATAAAAACTTACACTCTTGATTTCTGGCTAAATAAAAGCTGTTGCAATGATATTTCCATGCTGAACTGAGTTGTTCTGGCTCAAATATGAAGGCAAACCCACTTTCCTTTCAGTATTTTGCTGCATTTGGCAGAAACAGGCATATTTGCTCATTCGGCCTGAAAATGCTTTTAAGCGCATAAAAACTTACACTCTTGATTTCTGGCTAAATAAAAGCTGTTGCAATGATATTTCCATGCTGAACTGAGTTGTTCTGGCTCAAATATGAAGGCAAACCCACTTTCCTTTCAGTATTTTGCTGCATTTGGCAGAAACAGGCATATTTGCTCATTCGGCCTGAAAATGCTTTTAAGCGCATAAAAACTTACACTCTTGATTTCTGGCTAAATAAAAGCTGTTGCAATGATATTTCCATGCTGAACTGAGTTGTTCTGGCTCAAATATGAAGGCAAACCCACTTTCCTTTCAGTATTTTGCTGCATTTGGCAGAAACAGGCATATTTGCTCATTCGGCCTGAAAATGCTTTTAAGCGCATAAAAACTTACACTCTTGATTTCTGGCTAAATAAAAGCTGTTGCAATGATATTTCCATGCTGAACTGAGTTGTTCTGGCTCAAATATGAAGGCAAACCCACTTTCCTTTCAGTATTTTGCTGCATTTGGCAGAAACAGGCATATTTGCTCATTCGGCCTGAAAATGCTTTTAAGCGCATAAAAACTTACACTCTTGATTTCTGGCTAAATAAAAGCTGTTGCAATGATATTTCCATGCTGAACTGAGTTGTTCTGGCTCAAATATGAAGGCAAACCCACTTTCCTTTCAGTATTTTGCTGCATTTGGCAGAAACAGGCATATTTGCTCATTCGGCCTGAAAATGCTTTTAAGCGCATAAAAACTTACACTCTTGATTTCTGGCTAAATAAAAGCTGTTGCAATGATATTTCCATGCTGAACTGAGTTGTTCTGGCTCAAATATGAAGGCAAACCCACTTTCCTTTCAGTATTTTGCTGCATTTGGCAGAAACAGGCATATTTGCTCATTCGGCCTGAAAATGCTTTTAAGCGCATAAAAACTTACACTCTTGATTTCTGGCTAAATAAAAGCTGTTGCAATGATATTTCCATGCTGAACTGAGTTGTTCTGGCTCAAATATGAAGGCAAACCCACTTTCCTTTCAGTATTTTGCTGCATTTGGCAGAAACAGGCATATTTGCTCATTCGGCCTGAAAATGCTTTTAAGCGCATAAAAACTTACACTCTTGATTTCTGGCTAAATAAAAGCTGTTGCAATGATATTTCCATGCTGAACTGAGTTGTTCTGGCTCAAATATGAAGGCAAACCCACTTTCCTTTCAGTATTTTGCTGCATTTGGCAGAAACAGGCATATTTGCTCATTCGGCCTGAAAATGCTTTTAAGCGCATAAAAACTTACACTCTTGATTTCTGGCTAAATAAAAGCTGTTGCAATGATATTTCCATGCTGAACTGAGTTGTTCTGGCTCAAATATGAAGGCAAACCCACTTTCCTTTCAGTATTTTGCTGCATTTGGCAGAAACAGGCATATTTGCTCATTCGGCCTGAAAATGCTTTTAAGCGCATAAAAACTTACACTCTTGATTTCTGGCTAAATAAAAGCTGTTGCAATGATATTTCCATGCTGAACTGAGTTGTTCTGGCTCAAATATGAAGGCAAACCCACTTTCCTTTCAGTATTTTGCTGCATTTGGCAGAAACAGGCATATTTGCTCATTCGGCCTGAAAATGCTTTTAAGCGCATAAAAACTTACACTCTTGATTTCTGGCTAAATAAAAGCTGTTGCAATGATATTTCCATGCTGAACTGAGTTGTTCTGGCTCAAATATGAAGGCAAACCCACTTTCCTTTCAGTATTTTGCTGCATTTGGCAGAAACAGGCATATTTGCTCATTCGGCCTGAAAATGCTTTTAAGCGCATAAAAACTTACACTCTTGATTTCTGGCTAAATAAAAGCTGTTGCAATGATATTTCCATGCTGAACTGAGTTGTTCTGGCTCAAATATGAAGGCAAACCCACTTTCCTTTCAGTATTTTGCTGCATTTGGCAGAAACAGGCATATTTGCTCATTCGGCCTGAAAATGCTTTTAAGCGCATAAAAACTTACACTCTTGATTTCTGGCTAAATAAAAGCTGTTGCAATGATATTTCCATGCTGAACTGAGTTGTTCTGGCTCAAATATGAAGGCAAACCCACTTTCCTTTCAGTATTTTGCTGCATTTGGCAGAAACAGGCATATTTGCTCATTCGGCCTGAAAATGCTTTTAAGCGCATAAAAACTTACACTCTTGATTTCTGGCTAAATAAAAGCTGTTGCAATGATATTTCCATGCTGAACTGAGTTGTTCTGGCTCAAATATGAAGGCAAACCCACTTTCCTTTCAGTATTTTGCTGCATTTGGCAGAAACAGGCATATTTGCTCATTCGGCCTGAAAATGCTTTTAAGCGCATAAAAACTTACACTCTTGATTTCTGGCTAAATAAAAGCTGTTGCAATGATATTTCCATGCTGAACTGAGTTGTTCTGGCTCAAATATGAAGGCAAACCCACTTTCCTTTCAGTATTTTGCTGCATTTGGCAGAAACAGGCATATTTGCTCATTCGGCCTGAAAATGCTTTTAAGCGCATAAAAACTTACACTCTTGATTTCTGGCTAAATAAAAGCTGTTGCAATGATATTTCCATGCTGAACTGAGTTGTTCTGGCTCAAATATGAAGGCAAACCCACTTTCCTTTCAGTATTTTGCTGCATTTGGCAGAAACAGGCATATTTGCTCATTCGGCCTGAAAATGCTTTTAAGCGCATAAAAACTTACACTCTTGATTTCTGGCTAAATAAAAGCTGTTGCAATGATATTTCCATGCTGAACTGAGTTGTTCTGGCTCAAATATGAAGGCAAACCCACTTTCCTTTCAGTATTTTGCTGCATTTGGCAGAAACAGGCATATTTGCTCATTCGGCCTGAAAATGCTTTTAAGCGCATAAAAACTTACACTCTTGATTTCTGGCTAAATAAAAGCTGTTGCAATGATATTTCCATGCTGAACTGAGTTGTTCTGGCTCAAATATGAAGGCAAACCCACTTTCCTTTCAGTATTTTGCTGCATTTGGCAGAAACAGGCATATTTGCTCATTCGGCCTGAAAATGCTTTTAAGCGCATAAAAACTTACACTCTTGATTTCTGGCTAAATAAAAGCTGTTGCAATGATATTTCCATGCTGAACTGAGTTGTTCTGGCTCAAATATGAAGGCAAACCCACTTTCCTTTCAGTATTTTGCTGCATTTGGCAGAAACAGGCATATTTGCTCATTCGGCCTGAAAATGCTTTTAAGCGCATAAAAACTTACACTCTTGATTTCTGGCTAAATAAAAGCTGTTGCAATGATATTTCCATGCTGAACTGAGTTGTTCTGGCTCAAATATGAAGGCAAACCCACTTTCCTTTCAGTATTTTGCTGCATTTGGCAGAAACAGGCATATTTGCTCATTCGGCCTGAAAATGCTTTTAAGCGCATAAAAACTTACACTCTTGATTTCTGGCTAAATAAAAGCTGTTGCAATGATATTTCCATGCTGAACTGAGTTGTTCTGGCTCAAATATGAAGGCAAACCCACTTTCCTTTCAGTATTTTGCTGCATTTGGCAGAAACAGGCATATTTGCTCATTCGGCCTGAAAATGCTTTTAAGCGCATAAAAACTTACACTCTTGATTTCTGGCTAAATAAAAGCTGTTGCAATGATATTTCCATGCTGAACTGAGTTGTTCTGGCTCAAATATGAAGGCAAACCCACTTTCCTTTCAGTATTTTGCTGCATTTGGCAGAAACAGGCATATTTGCTCATTCGGCCTGAAAATGCTTTTAAGCGCATAAAAACTTACACTCTTGATTTCTGGCTAAATAAAAGCTGTTGCAATGATATTTCCATGCTGAACTGAGTTGTTCTGGCTCAAATATGAAGGCAAACCCACTTTCCTTTCAGTATTTTGCTGCATTTGGCAGAAACAGGCATATTTGCTCATTCGGCCTGAAAATGCTTTTAAGCGCATAAAAACTTACACTCTTGATTTCTGGCTAAATAAAAGCTGTTGCAATGATATTTCCATGCTGAACTGAGTTGTTCTGGCTCAAATATGAAGGCAAACCCACTTTCCTTTCAGTATTTTGCTGCATTTGGCAGAAACTGCATTGCTCATTCGGCCTGAAAATGCTTTTAAGCGCATAAAAACTTACACTCTTGATTTCTGGCTAAATAAAAGCTGTTGCAATGATATTTCCATGCTGAACTGAGTTGTTCTGGCTCAAATATGAAGGCAAACCCACTTTCCTTTCAGTATTTTGCTGCATTTGGCAGAAACAGGCATATTTGCTCATTCGGCCTGAAAATGCTTTTAAGCGCATAAAAACTTACACTCTTGATTTCTGGCTAAATAAAAGCTGTTGCAATGATATTTCCATGCTGAACTGAGTTGTTCTGGCTCAAATATGAAGGCAAACCCACTTTCCTTTCAGTATTTTGCTGCATTTGGCAGAAACAGGCATATTTGCTCATTCGGCCTGAAAATGCTTTTAAGCGCATAAAAACTTACACTCTTGATTTCTGGCTAAATAAAAGCTGTTGCAATGATATTTCCATGCTGAACTGAGTTGTTCTGGCTCAAATATGAAGGCAAACCCACTTTCCTTTCAGTATTTTGCTGCATTTGGCAGAAACAGGCATATTTGCTCATTCGGCCTGAAAATGCTTTTAAGCGCATAAAAACTTACACTCTTGATTTCTGGCTAAATAAAAGCTGTTGCAATGATATTTCCATGCTGAACTGAGTTGTTCTGGCTCAAATATGAAGGCAAACCCACTTTCCTTTCAGTATTTTGCTGCATTTGGCAGAAACAGGCATATTTGCTCATTCGGCCTGAAAATGCTTTTAAGCGCATAAAAACTTACACTCTTGATTTCTGGCTAAATAAAAGCTGTTGCAATGATATTTCCATGCTGAACTGAGTTGTTCTGGCTCAAATATGAAGGCAAACCCACTTTCCTTTCAGTATTTTGCTGCATTTGGCAGAAACAGGCATATTTGCTCATTCGGCCTGAAAATGCTTTTAAGCGCATAAAAACTTACACTCTTGATTTCTGGCTAAATAAAAGCTGTTGCAATGATATTTCCATGCTGAACTGAGTTGTTCTGGCTCAAATATGAAGGCAAACCCACTTTCCTTTCAGTATTTTGCTGCATTTGGCAGAAACAGGCATATTTGCTCATTCGGCCTGAAAATGCTTTTAAGCGCATAAAAACTTACACTCTTGATTTCTGGCTAAATAAAAGCTGTTGCAATGATATTTCCATGCTGAACTGAGTTGTTCTGGCTCAAATATGAAGGCAAACCCACTTTCCTTTCAGTATTTTGCTGCATTTGGCAGAAACAGGCATATTTGCTCATTCGGCCTGAAAATGCTTTTAAGCGCATAAAAACTTACACTCTTGATTTCTGGCTAAATAAAAGCTGTTGCAATGATATTTCCATGCTGAACTGAGTTGTTCTGGCTCAAATATGAAGGCAAACCCACTTTCCTTTCAGTATTTTGCTGCATTTGGCAGAAATCAGCTCATTCGGCCTGAAAATGCTTTTAAGCACATAAAAACTTACACTCTTGATTTCTGGCTAAATAAAAGCTGTTGCAATGATATTTCCATGCTGAACTGAGTTGTTCTGGCTCAAATATGAAGGCAAACCCACTTTCCTTTCAGTATTTTGCTGCATTTGGCAGAAACGGGCATATTTGCTCATTCGGCCTGAAAATGCTTTTAAGCGCATAAAAACTTACACTCTTGATTTCTGGCTAAATAAAAGCTGTTGCAATGATATTTCCATGCTGAACTGAGTTGTTCTGGCTCAAATATGAAGGCAAACCCACTTTCCTTTCAGTATTTTGCTGCATTTGGCAGAAATCAGCTCATTCGGCCTGAAAATGCTTTTAAGCACATAAAAACTTACACTCTTGATTTCTGGCTAAATAAAAGCTGTTGCAATGATATTTCCATGCTGAACTGAGTTGTTCTGGCTCAAATATGAAGGCAAACCCACTTTCCTTTCAGTATTTTGCTGCATTTGGCAGAAACGGGCATATTTGCTCATTCGGCCTGAAAATGCTTTTAAGCGCATAAAAACTTACACTCTTGATTTCTGGCTAAATAAAAGCTGTTGCAATGATATTTCCATGCTGAACTGAGTTGTTCTGGCTCAAATATGAAGGCAAACCCACTTTCCTTTCAGTATTTTGCTGCATTTGGCAGAAACAGGCATATTTGCTCATTCGGCCTGAAAATGCTTTTAAGCGCATAAAAACTTACACTCTTGATTTCTGGCTAAATAAAAGCTGTTGCAATGATATTTCCATGCTGAACTGAGTTGTTCTGGCTCAAATATGAAGGCAAACCCACTTTCCTTTCAGTATTTTGCTGCATTTGGCAGAAATCAGCTCATTCGGCCTGAAAATGCTTTTAAGCACATAAAAACTTACACTCTTGATTTCTGGCTAAATAAAAGCTGTTGCAATGATATTTCCATGCTGAACTGAGTTGTTCTGGCTCAAATATGAAGGCAAACCCACTTTCCTTTCAGTATTTTGCTGCATTTGGCAGAAACGGGCATATTTGCTCATTCGGCCTGAAAATGCTTTTAAGCGCATAAAAACTTACACTCTTGATTTCTGGCTAAATAAAAGCTGTTGCAATGATATTTCCATGCTGAACTGAGTTGTTCTGGCTCAAATATGAAGGCAAACCCACTTTCCTTTCAGTATTTTTCTGCATTTGGCAGAAATCAGCTCATTCGGCCTGAAAATGCTTTTAAGCACATAAAAACTTACACTCTTGATTTCTGGCTAAATAAAAGCTGTTGCAATGATATTTCCATGCTGAACTGAGTTGTTCTGGCTCAAATATGAAGGCAAACCCACTTTCCTTTCAGTATTTTGCTGCATTTGGCAGAAACGGGCATATTTGCTCATTCGGCCTGAAAATGCTTTTAAGCGCATAAAAACTTACACTCTTGATTTCTGGCTAAATAAAAGCTGTTGCAATGATATTTCCATGCTGAACTGAGTTGTTCTGGCTCAAATATGAAGGCAAACCCACTTTCCTTTCAGTATTTTGCTGCATTTGGCAGAAACAGGCATATTTGCTCATTCGGCCTGAAAATGCTTTTAAGCGCATAAAAACTTACACTCTTGATTTCTGGCTAAATAAAAGCTGTTGCAATGATATTTCCATGCTGAAGTGAGTTGTTCTGGCTCAAATATGAAGGCAAACCCACTTTCCTTTCAGTATTTTGCTGCATTTGGCAGAAACAGGCATATTTGCTCATTCGGCCTGAAAATGCTTTTAAGCGCATAAAAACTTACACTCTTGATTTCTGGCTAAATAAAAGCTGTTGCAATGATATTTCCATGCTGAACTGAGTTGTTCTGGCTCAAATATGAAGGCAAACCCACTTTCCTTTCAGTATTTTGCTGCATTTGGCAGAAACAGGCATATTTGCTCATTCGGCCTGAAAATGCTTTTAAGCGCATAAAAACTTACAGTCTTGATTTCTGGCTAAATAAAAGCTGTTGCAATGATATTTCCATGCTGAAGTGAGTTGTTCTGGCTCAAATATGAAGGCAAACCCACTTTCCTTTCAGTATTTTGCTGCATTTGGCAGAAACAGGCATATTTGCTCATTCGGCCTGAAAATGCTTTTAAGCGCATAAAAACTTACACTCTTGATTTCTGGCTAAATAAAAGCTGTTGCAATGATATTTCCATGCTGAACTGAGTTGTTCTGGCTCAAATATGAAGGCAAACCCACTTTCCTTTCAGTATTTTGCTGCATTTGGCAGAAATCAGCTCATTCGGCCTGAAAATGCTTTTAAGCACATAAAAACTTACACTCTTGATTTCTGGCTAAATAAAAGCTGTTGCAATGATATTTCCATGCTGAACTGAGTTGTTCTGGCTCAAATATGAAGGCAAACCCACTTTCCTTTCAGTATTTTGCTGCATTTGGCAGAAACGGGCATATTTGCTCATTCGGCCTGAAAATGCTTTTAAGCGCATAAAAACTTACACTCTTGATTTCTGGCTAAATAAAAGCTGTTGCAATGATATTTCCATGCTGAACTGAGTTGTTCTGGCTCAAATATGAAGGCAAACCCACTTTCCTTTCAGTATTTTGCTGCATTTGGCAGAAACAGGCATATTTGCTCATTCGGCCTGAAAATGCTTTTAAGCGCATAAAAACTTACACTCTTGATTTCTGGCTAAATAAAAGCTGTTGCAATGATATTTCCATGCTGAACTGAGTTGTTCTGGCTCAAATATGAAGGCAAACCCACTTTCCTTTCAGTATTTTGCTGCATTTGGCAGAAATCAGCTCATTCGGCCTGAAAATGCTTTTAAGCACATAAAAACTTACACTCTTGATTTCTGGCTAAATAAAAGCTGTTGCAATGATATTTCCATGCTGAACTGAGTTGTTCTGGCTCAAATATGAAGGCAAACCCACTTTCCTTTCAGTATTTTGCTGCATTTGGCAGAAACGGGCATATTTGCTCATTCGGCCTGAAAATGCTTTTAAGCGCATAAAAACTTACACTCTTGATTTCTGGCTAAATAAAAGCTGTTGCAATGATATTTCCATGCTGAACTGAGTTGTTCTGGCTCAAATATGAAGGCAAACCCACTTTCCTTTCAGTATTTTTCTGCATTTGGCAGAAATCAGCTCATTCGGCCTGAAAATGCTTTTAAGCACATAAAAACTTACACTCTTGATTTCTGGCTAAATAAAAGCTGTTGCAATGATATTTCCATGCTGAACTGAGTTGTTCTGGCTCAAATATGAAGGCAAACCCACTTTCCTTTCAGTATTTTGCTGCATTTGGCAGAAACGGGCATATTTGCTCATTCGGCCTGAAAATGCTTTTAAGCGCATAAAAACTTACACTCTTGATTTCTGGCTAAATAAAAGCTGTTGCAATGATATTTCCATGCTGAACTGAGTTGTTCTGGCTCAAATATGAAGGCAAACCCACTTTCCTTTCAGTATTTTGCTGCATTTGGCAGAAACAGGCATATTTGCTCATTCGGCCTGAAAATGCTTTTAAGCGCATAAAAACTTACACTCTTGATTTCTGGCTAAATAAAAGCTGTTGCAATGATATTTCCATGCTGAACTGAGTTGTTCTGGCTCAAATATGAAGGCAAACCCACTTTCCTTTCAGTATTTTGCTGCATTTGGCAGAAACAGGCATATTTGCTCATTCGGCCTGAAAATGCTTTTAAGCGCATAAAAACTTACACTCTTGATTTCTGGCTAAATAAAAGCTGTTGCAATGATATTTCCATGCTGAACTGAGTTATTCTGGCTCAAATATGAAGGCAAACCCACTTTCCTTTCAGTGTTTTGCTGCATTTGGCAGAAACAGGCATATTTGCTCATTCGGCCTGAAAAAACTTTTAAGCGCATAAAAACTTACAGTCTTGATTTCTGGCTAAATAAAAGCTGTTGCAATGATATTTCCATGCTGAACTGAGTTATTCTGGCTCAAATATGAAGGCAAACCCACTTTCCTTTCAGTATTTTGCTGCATTTGGCAGAAACAGGCATATTTGCTCATTCGGCCTGAAAATGCTTTTAAGCGCATAAAAACTTACACTCTTGATTTCTGGCTAAATAAAAGCTGTTGCAATGATATTTCCATGCTGAACTGAGTTGTTCTGGCTCAAATATGAAGGCAAACCCACTTTCCTTTCAGTATTTTGCTGCATTTGGCAGAAACGGGCATATTTGCTCATTCGGCCTGAAAATGCTTTTAAGCGCATAAAAACTTACACTCTTGATTTCTGGCTAAATAAAAGCTGTTGCAATGATATTTCCATGCTGAACTGAGTTGTTCTGGCTCAAATATGAAGGCAAACCCACTTTCCTTTCAGTATTTTGCTGCATTTGGCAGAAACAGGCATATTTGCTCATTCGGCCTGAAAATGCTTTTAAGCGCATAAAAACTTACACTCTTGATTTCTGGCTAAATAAAAGCTGTTGCAATGATATTTCCATGCTGAACTGAGTTGTTCTGGCTCAAATATGAAGGCAAACCCACTTTCCTTTCAGTATTTTGCTGCATTTGGCAGAAATCAGCTCAATCGGCCTGAAAATGCTTTTAAGCGCATAAAAACTTACACTCTTGATTTCTGGCTAAATAAAAGCTGTTGCAATGATATTTCCATGCTGAACTGAGTTGTTCTGGCTCAAATATGAAGGCAAACCCACTTTCCTTTCAGTATTTTGCTGCATTTGGCAGAAACAGGCATATTTGCTCATTCGGCCTGAAAATGCTTTTAAGCGCATAAAAACTTACACTCTTGATTTCTGGCTAAATAAAAGCTGTTGCAATGATATTTCCATGCTGAACTGAGTTGTTCTGGCTCAAATATGAAGGCAAACCCACTTTCCTTTCAGTATTTTGCTGCATTTGGCAGAAATCAGCTCATTCGGCCTGAAAATGCTTTTAAGCGCATAAAAACTTACACTCTTGATTTCTGGCTAAATAAAAGCTGTTGCAATGATATTTCCATGCTGAACTGAGTTGTTCTGGCTCAAATATGAAGGCAAACCCACTTTCCTTTCAGTATTTTGCTGCATTTGGCAGAAACAGGCATATTTGCTCATTCGGCCTGAAAATGCTTTTAAGCGCATAAAAACTTACACTCTTGATTTCTGGCTAAATAAAAGCTGTTGCAATGATATTTCCATGCTGAACTGAGTTGTTCTGGCTCAAATATGAAGGCAAACCCACTTTCCTTTCAGTATTTTGCTGCATTTGGCAGAAACAGGCATATTTGCTCATTCGGCCTGAAAATGCTTTTAAGCGCATAAAAACTTACACTCTTGATTTCTGGCTAAATAAAAGCTGTTGCAATGATATTTCCATGCTGAACTGAGTTGTTCTGGCTCAAATATGAAGGCAAACCCACTTTCCTTTCAGTATTTTGCTGCATTTGGCAGAAACAGGCATATTTGCTCATTCGGCCTGAAAATGCTTTTAAGCGCATAAAAACTTACACTCTTGATTTCTGGCTAAATAAAAGCTGTTGCAATGATATTTCCATGCTGAACTGAGTTGTTCTGGCTCAAATATGAAGGCAAACCCACTTTCCTTTCAGTATTTTGCTGCATTTGGCAGAAATCAGCTCATTCGGCCTGAAAATGCTTTTAAGCACATAAAAACTTACACTCTTGATTTCTGGCTAAATAAAAGCTGTTGCAATGATATTTCCATGCTGAACTGAGTTGTTCTGGCTCAAATATGAAGGCAAACCCACTTTCCTTTCAGTATTTTGCTGCATTTGGCAGAAACAGGCATATTTGCTCATTCGGCCTGAAAATGCTTTTAAGCGCATAAAAACTTACACTCTTGATTTCTGGCTAAATAAAAGCTGTTGCAATGATATTTCCATGCTGAACTGAGTTGTTCTGGCTCAAATATGAAGGCAAACCCACTTTCCTTTCAGTATTTTGCTGCATTTGGCAGAAACAGGCATATTTGCTCATTCGGCCTGAAAATGCTTTTAAGCGCATAAAAACTTACACTCTTGATTTCTGGCTAAATAAAAGCTGTTGCAATGATATTTCCATGCTGAAGTGAGTTGTTCTGGCTCAAATATGAAGGCAAACCCACTTTCCTTTCAGTATTTTGCTGCATTTGGCAGAAACAGGCATATTTGCTCATTCGGCCTGAAAATGCTTTTAAGCGCATAAAAACTTACACTCTTGATTTCTGGCTAAATAAAAGCTGTTGCAATGATATTTCCATGCTGAACTGAGTTGTTCTGGCTCAAATATGAAGGCAAACCCACTTTCCTTTCAGTATTTTGCTGCATTTGGCAGAAACAGGCATATTTGCTCATTCGGCCTGAAAATGCTTTTAAGCGCATAAAAACTTACACTCTTGATTTCTGGCTAAATAAAAGCTGTTGCAATGATATTTCCATGCTGAACTGAGTTGTTCTGGCTCAAATATGAAGGCAAACCCACTTTCCTTTCAGTATTTTGCTGCATTTGGCAGAAACAGGCATATTTGCTCATTCGGCCTGAAAATGCTTTTAAGCGCATAAAAACTTACACTCTTGATTTCTGGCTAAATAAAAGCTGTTGCAATGATATTTCCATGCTGAACTGAGTTGTTCTGGCTCAAATATGAAGGCAAACCCACTTTCCTTTCAGTATTTTGCTGCATTTGGCAGAAACAGGCATATTTGCTCATTCGGCCTGAAAATGCTTTTAAGCGCATAAAAACTTACACTCTTGATTTCTGGCTAAATAAAAGCTGTTGCAATGATATTTCCATGCTGAACTGAGTTGTTCTGGCTCAAATATGAAGGCAAACCCACTTTCCTTTCAGTATTTTGCTGCATTTGGCAGAAATCAGCTCATTCGGCCTGAAAATGCTTTTAAGCACATAAAAACTTACACTCTTGATTTCTGGCTAAATAAAAGCTGTTGCAATGATATTTCCATGCTGAAGTGAGTTGTTCTGGCTCAAATATGAAGGCAAACCCACTTTCCTTTCAGTATTTTGCTGCATTTGGCAGAAACAGGCATATTTGCTCATTCGGCCTGAAAATGCTTTTAAGAGCATAAAAACTTACACTCTTGATTTCTGGCTAAATAAAAGCTGTTGCAATGATATTTCCATGCTGAACTGAGTTGTTCTGGCTCAAATATGAAGGCAAACCCACTTTCCTTTCAGTATTTTGCTGCATTTGGCAGAAACAGGCATATTTGCTCATTCGGCCTGAAAATGCTTTTAAGCGCATAAAAACTTACACTCTTGATTTCTGGCTAAATAAAAGCTGTTGCAATGATATTTCCATGCTGAACTGAGTTGTTCGGGCTCAAATATGAAGGCAAACCCACTTTCCTTTCAGTATTTTGCTGCATTTGGCAGAAATCAGCTCATTCGGCCTGAAAATGCTTTTAAGCACATAAAAACTTACACTCTTGATTTCTGGCTAAATAAAAGCTGTTGCAATGATATTTCCATGCTGAACTGAGTTGTTCTGGCTCAAATATGAAGGCAAACCCACTTTCCTTTCAGTATTTTGCTGCATTTGGCAGAAACGGGCATATTTGCTCATTCGGCCTGAAAATGCTTTTAAGCGCATAAAAACTTACACTCTTGATTTCTGGCTAAATAAAAGCTGTTGCAATGATATTTCCATGCTGAACTGAGTTGTTCTGGCTCAAATATGAAGGCAAACCCACTTTCCTTTCAGTATTTTTCTGCATTTGGCAGAAATCAGCTCATTCGGCCTGAAAATGCTTTTAAGCACATAAAAACTTACACTCTTGATTTCTGGCTAAATAAAAGCTGTTGCAATGATATTTCCATGCTGAACTGAGTTGTTCTGGCTCAAATATGAAGGCAAACCCACTTTCCTTTCAGTATTTTGCTGCATTTGGCAGAAACGGGCATATTTGCTCATTCGGCCTGAAAATGCTTTTAAGCGCATAAAAACTTACACTCTTGATTTCTGGCTAAATAAAAGCTGTTGCAATGATATTTCCATGCTGAACTGAGTTGTTCTGGCTCAAATATGAAGGCAAACCCACTTTCCTTTCAGTATTTTGCTGCATTTGGCAGAAACAGGCATATTTGCTCATTCGGCCTGAAAATGCTTTTAAGCGCATAAAAACTTACACTCTTGATTTCTGGCTAAATAAAAGCTGTTGCAATGATATTTCCATGCTGAACTGAGTTGTTCTGGCTCAAATATGAAGGCAAACCCACTTTCCTTTCAGTATTTTGCTGCATTTGGCAGAAATCAGCTCATTCGGCCTGAAAATGCTTTTAAGCACATAAAAACATACACTCTTGATTTCTGGCTAAATAAAAGCTGTTGCAATGATATTTCCATGCTGAACTGAGTTGTTCTGGCTCAAATATGAAGGCAAACCCACTTTCCTTTCAGTATTTTGCTGCATTTGGCAGAAACAGGCATATTTGCTCATTCGGCCTGAAAATGCTTTTAAGCGCATAAAAACTTACACTCTTGATTTCTGGCTAAATAAAAGCTGTTGCAATGATATTTCCATGCTGAACTGAGTTGTTCTGGCTCAAATATGAAGGCAAACCCACTTTCCTTTCAGTATTTTGCTGCATTTGGCAGAAACAGGCATATTTGCTCATTCGGCCTGAAAATGCTTTTAAGCGCATAAAAACTTACACTCTTGATTTCTGGCTAAATAAAAGCTGTTGCAATGATATTTCCATGCTGAACTGAGTTGTTCTGGCTCAAATATGAAGGCAAACCCACTTTCCTTTCAGTATTTTGCTGCATTTGGCAGAAACAGGCATATTTGCTCATTCGGCCTGAAAATGCTTTTAAGCGCATAAAAACTTACACTCTTGATTTCTGGCTAAATAAAAGCTGTTACAATGATATTTCCATGCTGAACTGAGTTGTTCTGGCTCAAATATGAAGGCAAACCCACTTTCCTTTCAGTATTTTGCTGCATTTGGCAGAAACAGGCATATTTGCTCATTCGGCCTGAAAATGCTTTTAAGCGCATAAAAACTTACACTCTTGATTTCTGGCTAAATAAAAGCTGTTGCAATGATATTTCCATGCTGAACTGAGTTGTTCTGGCTCAAATATGAAGGCAAACCCACTTTCCTTTCAGTATTTTGCTGCATTTGGCAGAAACAGGCATATTTGCTCATTCGGCCTGAAAATGCTTTTAAGCGCATAAAAACTTACACTCTTGATTTCTGGCTAAATAAAAGCTGTTGCAATGATATTTCCATGCTGAACTGAGTTGTTCTGGCTCAAATATGAAGGCAAACCCACTTTCCTTTCAGTATTTTGCTGCATTTGGCAGAAACAGGCATATTTGCTCATTCGGCCTGAAAATGCTTTTAAGCGCATAAAAACTTACACTCTTGATTTCTGGCTAAATAAAAGCTGTTGCAATGATATTTCCATGCTGAACTGAGTTGTTCTGGCTCAAATATGAAGGCAAACCCACTTTCCTTTCAGTATTTTGCTGCATTTGGCAGAAACAGGCATATTTGCTCATTCGGCCTGAAAATGCTTTTAAGCGCATAAAAACTTACACTCTTGATTTCTTGCTAAATAAAAGCTGTTGCAATGATATTTCCATGCTGAACTGAGTTGTTCTGGCTCAAATATGAAGGCAAACCCACTTTCCTTTCAGTATTTTGCTGCATTTGGCAGAAACAGGCATATTTGCTCATTCGGCCTGAAAATGCTTTTAAGCGCATAAAAACTTACACTCTTGATTTCTGGCTAAATAAAAGCTGTTGCAATGATATTTCCATGCTGAACTGAGTTGTTCTGGCTCAAATATGAAGGCAAACCCACTTTCCTTTCAGTATTTTTCTGCATTTGGCAGAAATCAGCTCATTCGGCCTGAAAATGCTTTTAAGCACATAAAAACTTACACTCTTGATTTCTGGCTAAATAAAAGCTGTTGCAATGATATTTCCATGCTGAACTGAGTTGTTCTGGCTCAAATATGAAGGCAAACCCACTTTCCTTTCAGTATTTTGCTGCATTTGGCAGAAACAGGCATATTTGCTCATTCGGCCTGAAAATGCTTTTAAGCGCATAAAAACTTACACTCTTGATTTCTGGCTAAATAAAAGCTGTTGCAATGATATTTCCATGCTGAACTGAGTTGTTCTGGCTCAAATATGAAGGCAAACCCACTTTCCTTTCAGTATTTTGCTGCATTTGGCAGAAATAAGCTCATTCGGCCTGAAAATGCTTTTAAGCACATAAAAACTTACACTCTTGATTTCTGGCTAAATAAAAGCTGTTGCAATGATATTTCCATGCTGAACTGAGTTGTTCTGGCTCAAATATGAAGGCAAACCCACTTTCCTTTCAGTATTTTGCTGCATTTGGCAGAAACAGGCATATTTGCTCATTCGGCCTGAAAATGCTTTTAAGCGCATAAAAACTTACACTCTTGATTTCTGGCTAAATAAAAGCTGTTGCAATGATATTTCCATGCTGAACTGAGTTGTTCTGGCTCAAATATGAAGGCAAACCCACTTTCCTTTCAGTATTTTGCTGCATTTGGCAGAAATCAGCTCATTCGGCCTGAAAATGCTTTTAAGCACATAAAAACTTTCACTCTTGATTTCTGGCTAAATAAAAGCTGTTGCAATGATATTTCCATGCTGAACTGAGTTGTTCTGGCTCAAATATGAAGGCAAACCCACTTTCCTTTCAGTATTTTGCTGCATTTGGCAGAAACAGGCATATTTGCTCATTCGGCCTGAAAATGCTTTTAAGCGCATAAAAACTTACACTCTTGATTTCTGGCTAAATAAAAGCTGTTGCAATGATATTTCCATGCTGAACTAAGTTGTTCTGGCTCAAATATGAAGGCAAACCCACTTTCCTTTCAGTATTTTGCTGTATTTGGCAGAAATCAGCTCATTCGGCCTGAAAATGCTTTTAAGCACATAAAAACTTACACTCTTGATTTCTGGCTAAATAAAAGCTGTTGCAATGATATTTCCATGCTGAACTGAGTTGTTCTGGCTCAAATATGAAGGCAAACCCACTTTCCTTTCAGTATTTTGCTGCATTTGGCAGAAATCAGCTCATTCGGCCTGAAAATGCTTTTAAGCGCATAAAAACTTACACTCTTGATTTCTGGCTAAATAAAAGCTGTTGCAATGATATTTCCATGCTGAACTGAGTTGTTCTGGCTCAAATATGAAGGCAAACCCACTTTCCTTTCAGTATTTTGCTGCATTTGGCAGAAACGGGCATATTTGCTCATTCGGCCTGAAAATGCTTTTAAGCGCATAAAAACTTACACTCTTGATTTCTGGCTAAATAAAAGCTGTTGCAATGATATTTCCATGCTGAAGTGAGTTGTTCTGGCTCAAATATGAAGGCAAACCCACTTTCCTTTCAGTATTTTGCTGCATTTGGCAGAAACAGGCATATTTGCTCATTCGGCCTGAAAATGCTTTTAAGCGCATAAAAACTTACACTCTTGATTTCTGGCTAAATAAAAGCTGTTGCAATGATATTTCCATGCTGAACTGAGTTGTTCTGGCTCAAATATGAAGGCAAACCCACTTTCCTTTCAGTATTTTGCTGCATTTGGCAGAAACAGGCATATTTGCTCATTCGGCCTGAAAATGCTTTTAAGCGCATAAAAACTTACACTCTTGATTTCTGGCTAAATAAAAGCTGTTGCAATGATATTTCCATGCTGAACTGAGTTGTTCTGGCTCAAATATGAAGGCAAACCCACTTTCCTTTCAGTATTTTGCTGCATTTGGCAGAAATCAGCTCATTCGGCCTGAAAATGCTTTTAAGCACATAAAAACTTACACTCTTGATTTCTGGCTAAATAAAAGCTTTTGCAATGATATTTCCATGCTGAACTGAGTTGTTCTGGCTCAAATATGAAGGCAAACCCACTTTCCTTTCAGTATTTTGCTGCATTTGGCAGAAACAGGCATATTTGCTCATTCGGCCTGAAAATGCTTTTAAGCGCATAAAAACTTACACTCTTGATTTCTGGCTAAATAAAAGCTGTTGCAATGATATTTCCATGCTGAACTGAGTTGTTCTGGCTCAAATATGAAGGCAAACCCACTTTCCTTTCAGTATTTTGCTGCATTTGGCAGAAACAGGCATATTTGCTCATTCGGCCTGAAAATGCTTTTAAGCGCATAAAAACTTACACTCTTGATTTCTGGCTAAATAAAAGCTGTTGCAATGATATTTCCATGCTGAACTGAGTTGTTCTGGCTCAAATATGAAGGCAAACCCACTTTCCTTTCAGTATTTTGCTGCATTTGGCAGAAATCAGCTCATTCGGCCTGAAAATGCTTTTAAGCACATAAAAACATACACTCTTGATTTCTGGCTAAAAAAAAGCTGTTGCAATGATATTTCCATGCTGAACTGAGTTGTTCTGGCTCAAATATGAAGGCAAACCCACTTTCCTTTCAGTATTTTGCTGCATTTGGCAGAAACAGGCATATTTGCTCATTCGGCCTGAAAATGCTTTTAAGCGCATAAAAACTTACACTCTTGATTTCTGGCTAAATAAAAGCTGTTGCAATGATATTTCCATGCTGAACTGAGTTGTTCTGGCTCAAATATGAAGGCAAACCCACTTTCCTTTCAGTATTTTGCTGCATTTGGCAGAAACAGGCATATTTGCTCATTCGGCCTGAAAATGCTTTTAAGCGCATAAAAACTTACACTCTTGATTTCTGGCTAAATAAAAGCTGTTGCAATGATATTTCCATGCTGAACTGAGTTGTTCTGGCTCAAATATGAAGGCAAACCCACTTTCCTTTCAGTATTTTGCTGCATTTGGCAGAAACAGGCATATTTGCTCATTCGGCCTGAAAATGCTTTTAAGCGCATAAAAACTTACACTCTTGATTTCTGGCTAAATAAAAGCTGTTGCAATGATATTTCCATGCTGAACTGAGTTGTTCTGGCTCAAATATGAAGGCAAACCCACTTTCCTTTCAGTATTTTGCTGCATTTGGCAGAAATCAGCTCATTCGGCCTGAAAATGCTTTTAAGCACATAAAAACATACACTCTTGATTTCTGGCTAAATAAAAGCTTTTGCAATGATATTTCCATGCTGAACTGAGTTGTTCTGGCTCAAATATGAAGGCAAACCCACTTTCCTTTCAGTATTTTGCTGCATTTGGCAGAAACAGGCATATTTGCTCATTCGGCCTGAAAATGCTTTTAAGCGCATAAAAACTTACACTCTTGATTTCTGGCTAAATAAAAGCTTTTGCAATGATATTTCCATGCTGAACTGAGTTGTTCTGGCTCAAATATGAAGGCAAACCCACTTTCCTTTCAGTATTTTGCTGCATTTGGCAGAAACAGGCATATTTGCTCATTCGGCCTGAAAATGCTTTTAAGCGCATAAAAACTTACACTCTTGATTTCTGGCTAAATAAAAGCTGTTGCAATGATATTTCCATGCTGAACTGAGTTGTTCTGGCTCAAATATGAAGGCAAACCCACTTTCCTTTCAGTATTTTGCTGCATTTGGCAGAAATCAGCTCAATCGGCCTGAAAATGCTTTTAAGCGCATAAAAACTTACACTCTTGATTTCTGGCTAAATAAAAGCTGTTGCAATGATATTTCCATGCTGAACTGAGTTGTTCTGGCTCAAATATGAAGGCAAACCCACTTTCCTTTCAGTATTTTGCTGCATTTGGCAGAAACAGGCATATTTGCTCATTCGGCCTGAAAATGCTTTTAAGCGCATAAAAACTTACACTCTTGATTTCTGGCTAAATAAAAGCTGTTGCAATGATATTTCCATGCTGAACTGAGTTGTTCTGGCTCAAATATGAAGGCAAACCCACTTTCCTTTCAGTATTTTGCTGCATTTGGCAGAAACAGGCATATTTGCTCATTCGGCCTGAAAATGCTTTTAAGCGCATAAAAACTTACACTCTTGATTTCTGGCTAAATAAAAGCTGTTGCAATGATATTTCCATGCTGAACTGAGTTGTTCTGGCTCAAATATGAAGGCAAACCCACTTTCCTTTCAGTATTTTGCTGCATTTGGCAGAAATCAGCTCATTCGGCCTGAAAATGCTTTTAAGCACATAAAAACTTACACTCTTGATTTCTGGCTAAATAAAAGCTGTTGCAATGATATTTCCATGCTGAAGTGAGTTGTTCTGGCTCAAATATGAAGGCAAACCCACTTTCCTTTCAGTATTTTGCTGCATTTGGCAGAAACAGGCATATTTGCTCATTCGGCCTGAAAATGCTTTTAAGCGCATAAAAACTTACACTCTTGATTTCTGGCTAAATAAAAGCTGTTGCAATGATATTTCCATGCTGAACTGAGTTGTTCTGGCTCAAATATGAAGGCAAACCCACTTTCCTTTCAGTATTTTGCTGCATTTGGCAGAAATCAGCTCATTCGGCCTGAAAATGCTTTTAAGCACATAAAAACTTACACTCTTGATTTCTGGCTAAATAAAAGCTGTTGCAATGATATTTCCATGCTGAACTGAGTTGTTCTGGCTCAAATATGAAGGCAAACCCACTTTCCTTTCAGTATTTTGCTGCATTTGGCAGAAACAGGCATATTTGCTCATTCGGCCTGAAAATGCTTTTAAGCGCATAAAAACTTACACTCTTGATTTCTGGCTAAATAAAAACTGTTGCAATGATATTTCCATTCTGAACTGAGTTGTTCTGGCTCAAATATGAAGGCAAACCCACTTTCCTTTCAGTATTTTGCTGCATTTGGCAGAAACAGGCATATTTGCTCATTCGGCCTGAAAATGCTTTTAAGAGCATAAAAACTTACACTCTTGATTTCTGGCTAAATAAAAGCTGTTGCAATGATATTTCCATGCTGAACTGAGTTGTTCTGGCTCAAATATGAAGGCAAACCCACTTTCCTTTCAGTATTTTGCTGCATTTGGCAGAAATCAGCTCATTCGGCCTGAAAATGCTTTTAAGCACATAAAAACTTACACTCTTGATTTCTGGCTAAATAAAAGCTGTTGCAATGATATTTCCATGCTGAACTGAGTTGTTCTGGCTCAAATATGAAGGCAAACCCACTTTCCTTTCAGTATTTTGCTGCATTTGGCAGAAACAGGCATATTTGCTCATTCGGCCTGAAAATGCTTTTAAGCGCATAAAAACTTACACTCTTGATTTCTGGCTAAATAAAAGCTGTTGCAATGATATTTCCATGCTGAACTAAGTTGTTCTGGCTCAAATATGAAGGCAAACCCACTTTCCTTTCAGTATTTTGCTGCATTTGGCAGAAATCAGCTCATTCGGCCTGAAAATGCTTTTAAGCACATAAAAACTTACACTCTTGATTTCTGGCTAAATAAAAGCTGTTGCAATGATATTTCCATGCTGAACTGAGTTGTTCTGGCTCAAATATGAAGGCAAACCCACTTTCCTTTCAGTATTTTGCTGCATTTGGCAGAAACAGGCATATTTGCTCATTCGGCCTGAAAATGCTTTTAAGCGCATAAAAACTTACACTCTTGATTTCTGGCTAAATAAAAGCTGTTGCAATGATATTTCCATGCTGAACTGAGTTGTTCTGGCTCAAATATGAAGGCAAACCCACTTTCCTTTCAGTATTTTGCTGCATTTGGCAGAAACAGGCATATTTGCTCATTCGGCCTGAAAATGCTTTTAAGCGCATAAAAACTTACACTCTTGATTTCTGGCTAAATAAAAGCTGTTGCAATGATATTTCCATGCTGAACTGAGTTGTTCTGGCTCAAATATGAAGGCAAACCCACTTTCCTTTCAGTATTTTGCTGCATTTGGCAGAAACAGGCATATTTGCTCATTCGGCCTGAAAATGCTTTTAAGCGCATAAAAACTTACACTCTTGATTTCTGGCTAAATAAAAGCTGTTGCAATGATATTTCCATGCTGAACTGAGTTGTTCTGGCTCAAATATGAAGGCAAACCCACTTTCCTTTCAGTATTTTGCTGCATTTGGCAGAAACAGGCATATTTGCTCATTCGGCCTGAAAATGCTTTTAAGCGCATAAAAACTTACACTCTTGATTTCTGGCTAAATAAAAGCTGTTGCAATGATATTTCCATGCTGAACTGAGTTGTTCTGGCTCAAATATGAAGGCAAACCCACTTTCCTTTCAGTATTTTGCTGCATTTGGCAGAAATCAGCTCATTCGGCCTGAAAATGCTTTTAAGCACATAAAAACTTACACTCTTGATTTCTGGCTAAATAAAAGCTGTTGCAATGATATTTCCATGCTGAACTGAGTTGTTCTGGCTCAAATATGAAGGCAAACCCACTTTCCTTTCAGTATTTTGCTGCATTTGGCAGAAACAGGCATATTTGCTCATTCGGCCTGAAAATGCTTTTAAGCGCATAAAAACTTACACTCTTGATTTCTGGCTAAATAAAAGCTGTTGCAATGATATTTCCATGCTGAACTGAGTTGTTCTGGCTCAAATATGAAGGCAAACCCACTTTCCTTTCAGTATTTTGCTGCATTTGGCAGAAACAGGCATATTTGCTCATTCGGCCTGAAAATGCTTTTAAGCGCATAAAAACTTACACTCTTGATTTCTGGCTAAATAAAAGCTGTTGCAATGATATTTCCATGCTGAACTGAGTTGTTCTGGCTCAAATATGAAGGCAAACCCACTTTCCTTTCAGTATTTTGCTGCATTTGGCAGAAACAGGCATATTTGCTCATTCGGCCTGAAAATGCTTTTAAGCGCATAAAAACTTACACTCTTGATTTCTGGCTAAATAAAAGCTGTTGCAATGATATTTCCATGCTGAACTGAGTTGTTCTGGCTCAAATATGAAGGCAAACCCACTTTCCTTTCAGTATTTTGCTGCATTTGGCAGAAATCAGCTCATTCGGCCTGAAAATGCTTTTAAGCACATAAAAACTTACACTCTTGATTTCTGGCTAAATAAAAGCTGTTGCAATGATATTTCCATGCTGAACTGAGTTGTTCTGGCTCAAATATGAAGGCAAACCCACTTTCCTTTCAGTATTTTGCTGCATTTGGCAGAAACAGGCATATTTGCTCATTCGGCCTGAAAATGCTTTTAAGCGCATAAAAACTTACACTCTTGATTTCTGGCTAAATAAAAGCTGTTGCAATGATATTTCCATGCTGAACTGAGTTGTTCTGGCTCAAATATGAAGGCAAACCCACTTTCGTTTCAGTATTTTGCTGCATTTGGCAGAAATCAGCTCATTCGGCCTGAAAATGCTTTTAAGCACATAAAAACTTTCACTCTTGATTTCTGGCTAAATAAAAGCTGTTGCAATGATATTTCCATGCTGAACTGAGTTGTTCTGGCTCAAATATGAAGGCAAACCCACTTTCCTTTCAGTATTTTGCTGCATTTGGCAGAAACAGGCATATTTGCTCATTCGGCCTGAAAATGCTTTTAAGCGCATAAAAACTTACACTCTTGATTTCTGGCTAAATAAAAGCTGTTGCAATGATATTTCCATGCTGAACTAAGTTGTTCTGGCTCAAATATGAAGGCAAACCCACTTTCCTTTCAGTATTTTGTTGCATTTGGCAGAAATCAGCTCATTCGGCCTGAAAATGCTTTTAAGCACATAAAAACTTACACTCTTGATTTCTGGCTAAATAAAAGCTGTTGCAATGATATTTCCATGCTGAACTGAGTTGTTCTGGCTCAAATATGAAGGCAAACCCACTTTCCTTTCAGTATTTTGCTGCATTTGGCAGAAACAGGCATATTTGCTCATTCGGCCTGAAAATGCTTTTAAGCGCATAAAAACTTACACTCTTGATTTCTGGCTAAATAAAAGCTTTTGCAATGATATTTCCATGCTGAACTGAGTTGTTCTGGCTCAAATATGAAGGCAAACCCACTTTCCTTTCAGTATTTTGCTGCATTTGGCAGAAACAGGCATATTTGCTCATTCGGCCTGAAAATGCTTTTAAGCGCATAAAAACTTACACTCTTGATTTCTGGCTAAATAAAAGCTGTTGCAATGATATTTCCATGCTGAACTGAGTTGTTCTGGCTCAAATATGAAGGCAAACCCACTTTCCTTTCAGTATTTTGCTGCATTTGGCAGAAACAGGCATATTTGCTCATTCGGCCTGAAAATGCTTTTAAGCGCATAAAAACTTACACTCTTGATTTCTGGCTAAATAAAAGCTGTTGCAATGATATTTCCATGCTGAACTGAGTTGTTCTGGCTCAAATATGAAGGCAAACCCACTTTCCTTTCAGTATTTTGCTGCATTTGGCAGAAACAGGCATATTTGCTCATTCGGCCTGAAAATGCTTTTAAGCGCATAAAAACTTACACTCTTGATTTCTGGCTAAATAAAAGCTGTTGCAATGATATTTCCATGCTGAACTGAGTTGTTCTGGCTCAAATATGAAGGCAAACCCACTTTCCTTTCAGTATTTTGCTGCATTTGGCAGAAATCAGCTCATTCGGCCTGAAAATGCTTTTAAGCACATAAAAACATACACTCTTGATTTCTGGCTAAATAAAAGCTGTTGCAAAGATATTTCCATGCTGAACTGAGTTGTTCTGGCTCAAATATGAAGGCAAACCCACTTTCCTTTCAGTATTTTGCTGCATTTGGCAGAAACAGGCATATTTGCTCATTCGGCCTGAAAATGCTTTTAAGCGCATAAAAACTTACACTCTTGATTTCTGGCTAAATAAAAGCTGTTGCAATGATATTTCCATGCTGAACTGAGTTGTTCTGGCTCAAATATGAAGGCAAACCCACTTTCCTTTCAGTATTTTGCTGCATTTGGCAGAAACAGGCATATTTGCTCATTCGGCCTGAAAATGCTTTTAAGCGCATAAAAACTTACACTCTTGATTTCTGGCTAAATAAAAGCTGTTGCAATGATATTTCCATGCTGAACTGAGTTGTTCTGGCTCAAATATGAAGGCAAACCCACTTTCCTTTCAGTATTTTGCTGCATTTGGCAGAAACAGGCATATTTGCTCATTCGGCCTGAAAATGCTTTTAAGCGCATAAAAACTTACACTCTTGATTTCTGGCTAAATAAAAGCTGTTGCAATGATATTTCCATGCTGAACTGAGTTGTTCTGGCTCAAATATGAAGGCAAACCCACTTTCCTTTCAGTATTTTGCTGCATTTGGCAGAAATCAGCTCATTCGGCCTGAAAATGCTTTTAAGCACATAAAAACATACACTCTTGATTTCTGGCTAAATAAAAGCTTTTGCAATGATATTTCCATGCTGAACTGAGTTGTTCTGGCTCAAATATGAAGGCAAACCCACTTTCCTTTCAGTATTTTGCTGCATTTGGCAGAAACAGGCATATTTGCTCATTCGGCCTGAAAATGCTTTTAAGCGCATAAAAACTTACACTCTTGATTTCTGGCTAAATAAAAGCTTTTGCAATGATATTTCCATGCTGAACTGAGTTGTTCTGGCTCAAATATGAAGGCAAACCCACTTTCCTTTCAGTATTTTGCTGCATTTGGCAGAAATCAGCTCAATCGGCCTGAAAATGCTTTTAAGCGCATAAAAACTTACACTCTTGATTTCTGGCTAAATAAAAGCTGTTGCAATGATATTTCCATGCTGAACTGAGTTGTTCTGGCTCAAATATGAAGGCAAACCCACTTTCCTTTCAGTATTTTGCTGCATTTGGCAGAAACAGGCATATTTGCTCATTCGGCCTGAAAATGCTTTTAAGCGCATAAAAACTTACACTCTTGATTTCTGGCTAAATAAAAGCTGTTGCAATGATATTTCCATGCTGAACTGAGTTGTTCTGGCTCAAATATGAAGGCAAACCCACTTTCCTTTCAGTATTTTGCTGCATTTGGCAGAAACAGGCATATTTGCTCATTCGGCCTGAAAATGCTTTTAAGCGCATAAAAACTTACACTCTTGATTTCTGGCTAAATAAAAGCTGTTGCAATGATATTTCCATGCTGAACTGAGTTGTTCTGGCTCAAATATGAAGGCAAACCCACTTTCCTTTCAGTATTTTGCTGCATTTGGCAGAAACAGGCATATTTGCTCATTCGGCCTGAAAATGCTTTTAAGCGCATAAAAACTTACACTCTTGATTTCTGGCTAAATAAAAGCTGTTGCAATGATATTTCCATGCTGAACTGAGTTGTTCTGGCTCAAATATGAAGGCAAACCCACTTTCCTTTCAGTATTTTGCTGCATTTGGCAGAAACAGGCATATTTGCTCATTCGGCCTGAAAATGCTTTTAAGCGCATAAAAACTTACACTCTTGATTTCTGGCTAAATAAAAGCTGTTGCAATGATATTTCCATGCTGAACTGAGTTGTTCTGGCTCAAATATGAAGGCAAACCCACTTTCCTTTCAGTATTTTGCTGCATTTGGCAGAAACAGGCATATTTGCTCATTCGGCCTGAAAATGCTTTTAAGCGCATAAAAACTTACACTCTTGATTTCTGGCTAAATAAAAGCTGTTGCAATGATATTTCCATGCTGAACTGAGTTGTTCTGGCTCAAATATGAAGGCAAACCCACTTTCCTTTCAGTATTTTGCTGCATTTGGCAGAAATCAGCTCATTCGGCCTGAAAATGCTTTTAAGCACATAAAAACTTACACTCTTGATTTCTGGCTAAATAAAAGCTGTTGCAATGATATTTCCATGCTGAACTGAGTTGTTCTGGCTCAAATATGAAGGCAAACCCACTTTCCTTTCAGTATTTTGCTGCATTTGGCAGAAACAGGCATATTTGCTCATTCGGCCTGAAAATGCTTTTAAGCGCATAAAAACTTACACTCTTGATTTCTGGCTAAATAAAAGCTGTTGCAATGATATTTCCATGCTGAACTGAGTTGTTCTGGCTCAAATATGAAGGCAAACCCACTTTCCTTTCAGTATTTTGCTGCATTTGGCAGAAATCAGCTCATTCGGCCTGAAAATGCTTTTAAGCACATAAAAACTTACACTCCTTGATTTCTGGCTAAATAAAAGCTGTTGCAATGATATTTCCATGCTGAACTGAGTTGTTCTGGCTCAAATATGAAGGCAAACCCACTTTCCTTTCAGTATTTTGCTGCATTTGGCAGAAATCAGCTCATTCGGCCTGAAAATGCTTTTAAGCACATAAAAACTTTCACTCTTTGATTTCTGGCTAAATAAAAGCTGTTGCAATGATATTTCCATGCTGAACTGAGTTGTTCTGGCTCAAATATGAAGGCAAACCCACTTTCCTTTCAGTATTTTGCTGCATTTGGCAGAAACAGGCATATTTGCTCATTCGGCCTGAAAATGCTTTTAAGCGCATAAAAACTTACACTCTTGATTTCTGGCTAAATAAAAGCTTTTGCAATGATATTTCCATGCTGAACTGAGTTGTTCTGGCTCAAATATGAAGGCAAACCCACTTTCCTTTCAGTATTTTGCTGCATTTGGCAGAAACAGGCATATTTGCTCATTCGGCCTGAAAATGCTTTTAAGCGCATAAAAACTTACACTCTTGATTTCTGGCTAAATAAAAGCTGTTGCAATGATATTTCCATGCTGAACTGAGTTGTTCTGGCTCAAATATGAAGGCAAACCCACTTTCCTTTCAGTATTTTGCTTGCATTTGGCAGAAACAGGCATATTTGCTCATTCGGCCTGAAAATGCTTTTAAGCGCATAAAAACTTACACTCTTGATTTCTGGCTAAATAAAAGCTGTTGCAATGATATTTCCATGCTGAACTGAGTTGTTCTGGCTCAAATATGAAGGCAAACCCACTTTCCTTTCAGTATTTTGCTGCATTTGGCAGAAACAGGCATATTTGCTCATTCGGCCTGAAAATGCTTTTAAGCGCATAAAAACTTACACTCTTGATTTCTGGCTAAATAAAAGCTGTTGCAATGATATTTCCATGCTGAACTGAGTTGTTCTGGCTCAAATATGAAGGCAAACCCACTTTCCTTTCAGTATTTTGCTGCATTTGGCAGAAATCAGCTCATTCGGCCTGAAAATGCTTTTAAGCACATAAAAACATACACTCTTGATTTCTGGCTAAATAAAAGCTGTTGCAATGATATTTCCATGCTGAACTGAGTTGTTCTGGCTCAAATATGAAGGCAAACCCACTTTCCTTTCAGTATTTTGCTGCATTTGGCAGAAACAGGCATATTTGCTCATTCGGCCTGAAAATGCTTTTAAGCGCATAAAAACTTACACTCTTGATTTCTGGCTAAATAAAAGCTGTGCAATGATATTTCCATGCTGAACTGAGTTGTTCTGGCTCAAATATGAAGGCAAACCCACTTTCCTTTCAGTATTTTGCTGCATTTGGCAGAAATCAGCTCATTCGGCCTGAAAATGCTTTTAAGCACATAAAAACATACACTCTTGATTTCTGGCTAAATAAAAGCTTTTGCAATGATATTTCCATGCTGAACTGAGTTGTTCTGGCTCAAATATGAAGGCAAACCCACTTTCCTTTCAGTATTTTGCTGCATTTGGCAGAAATCAGCTCAATCGGCCTGAAAATGCTTTTAAGCGCATAAAAACTTACACTCTTGATTTCTGGCTAAATAAAAGCTGTTGCAATGATATTTCCATGCTGAACTGAGTTGTTCTGGCTCAAATATGAAGGCAAACCCACTTTCCTTTCAGTATTTTGCTGCATTTGGCAGAAACAGGCATATTTGCTCATTCGGCCTGAAAATGCTTTTAAGCGCATAAAAACTTACACTCTTGATTTCTGGCTAAATAAAAGCTGTTGCAATGATATTTCCATGCTGAACTGAGTTGTTCTGGCTCAAATATGAAGGCAAACCCACTTTCCTTTCAGTATTTTGCTGCATTTGGCAGAAACAGGCATATTTGCTCATTCGGCCTGAAAATGCTTTTAAGCGCATAAAAACTTACACTCTTGATTTCTGGCTAAATAAAAGCTGTTGCAATGATATTTCCATGCTGAACTGAGTTGTTCTGGCTCAAATATAGAGGCAAACCCACTTTCCTTTCAGTATTTTGCTGCATTTGGCAGAAACAGGCATATTTGCTCATTCGGCCTGAAAATGCTTTTAAGCGCATAAAAACTTACACTCTTGATTTCTGGCTAAATAAAAGCTGTTGCAATGATATTTCCATGCTGAACTGAGTTGTTCTGGCTCAAATATGAAGGCAAACCCACTTTCCTTTCAGTATTTTGCTGCATTTGGCAGAAACAGGCATATTTGCTCATTCGGCCTGAAAATGCTTTTAAGCGCATAAAAACTTACACTCTTGATTTCTGGCTAAATAAAAGCTGTTGCAATGATATTTCCATGCTGAACTGAGTTGTTCTGGCTCAAATATGAAGGCAAACCCACTTTCCTTTCAGTATTTTGCTGCATTTGGCAGAAATCAGCTCATTCGGCCTGAAAATGCTTTTAAGCACATAAAAACTTACACTCTTGATTTCTGGCTAAATAAAAGCTGTTGCAATGATATTTCCATGCTGAACTGAGTTGTTCTGGCTCAAATATGAAGGCAAACCCACTTTCCTTTCAGTATTTTGCTGCATTTGGCAGAAACAGGCATATTTGCTCATTCGGACTGAAAATGCTTTTAAGAGCATAAAAACTTACACTCTTGATTTCTGGCTAAATAAAAGCTGTTGCAATGATATTTCCATGCTGAACTGAGTTGTTCTGGCTCAAATATGAAGGCAAACCCACTTTCCTTTCAGTATTTTGCTGCATTTGGCAGAAATCAGCTCATTCGGCCTGAAAATGCTTTTAAGCACATAAAAACTTACACTCTTGATTTCTGGCTAAATAAAAGCTGTTGCAATGATATTTCCATGCTGAACTGAGTTGTTCTGGCTCAAATATGAAGGCAAACCCACTTTCCTTTCAGTATTTTGCTGCATTTGGCAGAAACAGGCATATTTGCTCATTCGGCCTGAAATGCTTTTAAGCGCATAAAAACTTACACTCTTGATTTCTGGCTAAATAAAAGCTGTTGCAATGATATTTCCATGCTGAACTGAGTTGTTCTGGCTCAAATATGAAGGCAAACCCACTTTCCTTTCAGTATTTTGCTGCATTTGGCAGAAATCAGCTCATTCGGCCTGAAAATGCTTTTAAGCGCATAAAAACTTACACTCTTGATTTCTGGCTAAATAAAAGCTGTTGCAATGATATTTCCATGCTGAACTGAGTTGTTCTGGCTCAAATATGAAGGCAAACCCACTTTCCTTTCAGTATTTTGCTGCATTTGGCAGAAACAGGCATATTTGCTCATTCGGACTGAAAATGCTTTTAAGAGCATAAAAACTTACACTCTTGATTTCTGGCTAAATAAAAGCTGTTGCAATGATATTTCCATGCTGAACTGAGTTGTTCTGGCTCAAATATGAAGGCAAACCCACTTTCCTTTCAGTATTTTGCTGCATTTGGCAGAAATCAGCTCATTCGGCCTGAAAATGCTTTTAAGCACATAAAAACTTACACTCTTGATTTCTGGCTAAATAAAAGCTGTTGCAATGATATTTCCATGCTGAACTGAGTTGTTCTGGCTCAAATATGAAGGCAAACCCACTTTCCTTTCAGTATTTTGCTGCATTTGGCAGAAACAGGCATATTTGCTCATTCGGCCTGAAAATGCTTTTAAGCGCATAAAAACTTACACTCTTGATTTCTGGCTAAATAAAAGCTGTTGCAATGATATTTCCATGCTGAACTGAGTTGTTCTGGCTCAAATATGAAGGCAAACCCACTTTCCTTTCAGTATTTTGCTGCATTTGGCAGAAACAGGCATATTTGCTCATTCGGCCTGAAAATGCTTTTAAGCGCATAAAAACTTACACTCTTGATTTCTGGCTAAATAAAAGCTGTTGCAATGATATTTCCATGCTGAACTGAGTTGTTCTGGCTCAAATATGAAGGCAAACCCACTTTCCTTTCAGTATTTTGCTGCATTTGGCAGAAATCAGCTCATTCGGCCTGAAAATGCTTTTAAGCACATAAAAACATACACTCTTGATTTCTGGCTAAATAAAAGCTTTTGCAATGATATTTCCATGCTGAACTGAGTTGTTCTGGCTCAAATATGAAGGCAAACCCACTTTCCTTTCAGTATTTTGCTGCATTTGGCAGAAACAGGCATATTTGCTCATTCGGCCTGAAAATGCTTTTAAGCGCATAAAAACTTACACTCTTGATTTCTGGCTAAATAAAAGCTTTTGCAATGATATTTCCATGCTGAACTGAGTTGTTCTGGCTCAAATATGAAGGCAAACCCACTTTCCTTTCAGTATTTTGCTGCATTTGGCAGAAATCAGCTCAATCGGCCTGAAAATGCTTTTAAGCGCATAAAAACTTACACTCTTGATTTCTGGCTAAATAAAAGCTGTTGCAATGATATTTCCATGCTGAACTGAGTTGTTCTGGCTCAAATATGAAGGCAAACCCACTTTCCTTTCAGTATTTTGCTGCATTTGGCAGAAACAGGCATATTTGCTCATTCGGCCTGAAAATGCTTTTAAGCGCATAAAAACTTACACTCTTGATTTCTGGCTAAATAAAAGCTGTTGCAATGATATTTCCATGCTGAACTGAGTTGTTCTGGCTCAAATATGAAGGCAAACCCACTTTCCTTTCAGTATTTTGCTGCATTTGGCAGAAACAGGCATATTTGCTCATTCGGCCTGAAAATGCTTTTAAGCGCATAAAAACTTACACTCTTGATTTCTGGCTAAATAAAAGCTGTTGCAATGATATTTCCATGCTGAACTGAGTTGTTCTGGCTCAAATATGAAGGCAAACCCACTTTCCTTTCAGTATTTTGCTGCATTTGGCAGAAACAGGCATATTTGCTCATTCGGCCTGAAAATGCTTTTAAGCGCATAAAAACTTACACTCTTGATTTCTGGCTAAATAAAAGCTGTTGCAATGATATTTCCATGCTGAACTGAGTTGTTCTGGCTCAAATATGAAGGCAAACCCACTTTCCTTTCAGTATTTTGCTGCATTTGGCAGAAACAGGCATATTTGCTCATTCGGCCTGAAAATGCTTTTAAGCGCATAAAAACTTACACTCTTGATTTCTGGCTAAATAAAAGCTGTTGCAATGATATTTCCATGCTGAACTGAGTTGTTCTGGCTCAAATATGAAGGCAAACCCACTTTCCTTTCAGTATTTTGCTGCATTTGGCAGAAACAGGCATATTTGCTCATTCGGCCTGAAAATGCTTTTAAGCGCATAAAAACTTACACTCTTGATTTCTGGCTAAATAAAAGCTGTTGCAATGATATTTCCATGCTGAACTGAGTTGTTCTGGCTCAAATATGAAGGCAAACCCACTTTCCTTTCAGTATTTTGCTGCATTTGGCAGAAATCAGCTCATTCGGCCTGAAAATGCTTTTAAGCACATAAAAACTTACACTCTTGATTTCTGGCTAAATAAAAGCTGTTGCAATGATATTTCCATGCTGAACTGAGTTGTTCTGGCTCAAATATGAAGGCAAACCCACTTTCCTTTCAGTATTTTGCTGCATTTGGCAGAAACAGGCATATTTGCTCATTCGGCCTGAAAATGCTTTTAAGCGCATAAAAACTTACACTCTTGATTTCTGGCTAAATAAAAGCTGTTGCAATGATATTTCCATGCTGAACTGAGTTGTTCTGGCTCAAATATGAAGGCAAACCCACTTTCCTTTCAGTATTTTGCTGCATTTGGCAGAAACAGGCATATTTGCTCATTCGGCCTGAAAATGCTTTTAAGCGCATAAAAACTTACACTCTTGATTTCTGGCTAAATAAAAGCTTTTGCAATGATATTTCCATGCTGAACTGAGTTGTTCTGGCTCAAATATGAAGGCAAACCCACTTTCCTTTCAGTATTTTGCTGCATTTGGCAGAAACAGGCATATTTGCTCATTCGGCCTGAAAATGCTTTTAAGCGCATAAAAACTTACACTCTTGATTTCTGGCTAAATAAAAGCTGTTGCAATGATATTTCCATGCTGAACTGAGTTGTTCTGGCTCAAATATGAAGGCAAACCCACTTTCCTTTCAGTATTTTGCTTGCATTTGGCAGAAACAGGCATATTTGCTCATTCGGCCTGAAAATGCTTTTAAGCGCATAAAAACTTACACTCTTGATTTCTGGCTAAATAAAAGCTGTTGCAATGATATTTCCATGCTGAACTGAGTTGTTCTGGCTCAAATATGAAGGCAAACCCACTTTCCTTTCAGTATTTTGCTGCATTTGGCAGAAACAGGCATATTTGCTCATTCGGCCTGAAAATGCTTTTAAGCGCATAAAAACTTACACTCTTGATTTCTGGCTAAATAAAAGCTGTTGCAATGATATTTCCATGCTGAACTGAGTTGTTCTGGCTCAAATATGAAGGCAAACCCACTTTCCTTTCAGTATTTTGCTGCATTTGGCAGAAATCAGCTCATTCGGCCTGAAAATGCTTTTAAGCACATAAAAACATACACTCTTGATTTCTGGCTAAATAAAAGCTGTTGCAATGATATTTCCATGCTGAACTGAGTTGTTCTGGCTCAAATATGAAGGCAAACCCACTTTCCTTTCAGTATTTTGCTGCATTTGGCAGAAACAGGCATATTTGCTCATTCGGCCTGAAAATGCTTTTAAGCGCATAAAAACTTACACTCTTGATTTCTGGCTAAATAAAAGCTGTTGCAATGATATTTCCATGCTGAACTGAGTTGTTCTGGCTCAAATATGAAGGCAAACCCACTTTCCTTTCAGTATTTTGCTGCATTTGGCAGAAATCAGCTCATTCGGCCTGAAAATGCTTTTAAGCACATAAAAACATACACTCTTGATTTCTGGCTAAATAAAAGCTTTTGCAATGATATTTCCATGCTGAACTGAGTTGTTCTGGCTCAAATATGAAGGCAAACCCACTTTCCTTTCAGTATTTTGCTGCATTTGGCAGAAACAGGCATATTTGCTCATTCGGCCTGAAAATGCTTTTAAGCACATAAAAACTTACACTCTTGATTTCTGGCTAAATAAAAGCTTTTGCAATGATATTTCCATGCTGAACTGAGTTGTTCTGGCTCAAATATGAAGGCAAACCCACTTTCCTTTCAGTATTTTGCTGCATTTGGCAGAAACAGGCATATTTGCTCATTCGGCCTGAAAATGCTTTTAAGCGCATAAAAACTTACACTCTTGATTTCTGGCTAAATAAAAGCTGTTGCAATGATATTTCCATGCTGAACTGAGTTGTTCTGGCTCAAATATGAAGGCAAACCCACTTTCCTTTCAGTATTTTGCTGCATTTGGCAGAAATCAGCTCAATCGGCCTGAAAATGCTTTTAAGCGCATAAAAACTTACACTCTTGATTTCTGGCTAAATAAAAGCTGTTGCAATGATATTTCCATGCTGAACTGAGTTGTTCTGGCTCAAATATGAAGGCAAACCCACTTTCCTTTCAGTATTTTGCTGCATTTGGCAGAAACAGGCATATTTGCTCATTCGGCCTGAAAATGCTTTTAAGCGCATAAAAACTTACACTCTTGATTTCTGGCTAAATAAAAGCTGTTGCAATGATATTTCCATGCTGAACTGAGTTGTTCTGGCTCAAATATGAAGGCAAACCCACTTTCCTTTCAGTATTTTGCTGCATTTGGCAGAAACAGGCATATTTGCTCATTCGGCCTGAAAATGCTTTTAAGCGCATAAAAACTTACACTCTTGATTTCTGGCTAAATAAAAGCTGTTGCAATGATATTTCCATGCTGAACTGAGTTGTTCTGGCTCAAATATGAAGGCAAACCCACTTTCCTTTCAGTATTTTGCTGCATTTGGCAGAAACAGGCATATTTGCTCATTCGGCCTGAAAATGCTTTTAAGCGCATAAAAACTTACACTCTTGATTTCTGGCTAAATAAAAGCTGTTGCAATGATATTTCCATGCTGAACTGAGTTGTTCTGGCTCAAATATGAAGGCAAACCCACTTTCCTTTCAGTATTTTGCTGCATTTGGCAGAAACAGGCATATTTGCTCATTCGGCCTGAAAATGCTTTTAAGCACATAAAAACTTACACTCTTGATTTCTGGCTAAATAAAAGCTGTTGCAATGATATTTCCATGCTGAACTGAGTTGTTCTGGCTCAAATATGAAGGCAAACCCACTTTCCTTTCAGTATTTTGCTGCATTTGGCAGAAACAGGCATATTTGCTCATTCGGCCTGAAAATGCTTTTAAGCGCATAAAAACTTACACTCTTGATTTCTGGCTAAATAAAAGCTGTTGCAATGATATTTCCATGCTGAACTGAGTTGTTCTGGCTCAAATATGAAGGCAAACCCACTTTCCTTTCAGTATTTTGCTGCATTTGGCAGAAACAGGCATATTTGCTCATTCGGACTGAAAATGCTTTTAAGAGCATAAAAACTTACACTCTTGATTTCTGGCTAAATAAAAGCTGTTGCAATGATATTTCCATGCTGAACTGAGTTGTTCTGGCTCAAATATGAAGGCAAACCCACTTTCCTTTCAGTATTTTGCTGCATTTGGCAGAAATCAGCTCATTCGGCCTGAAAATGCTTTTAAGCACATAAAAACTTACACTCTTGATTTCTGGCTAAATAAAAGCTGTTGCAATGATATTTCCATGCTGAACTGAGTTGTTCTGGCTCAAATATGAAGGCAAACCCACTTTCCTTTCAGTATTTTGCTGCATTTGGCAGAAACAGGCATATTTGCTCATTCGGCCTGAAAATGCTTTTAAGCGCATAAAAACTTACACTCTTGATTTCTGGCTAAATAAAAGCTGTTGCAATGATATTTCCATGCTGAACTAAGTTGTTCTGGCTCAAATATGAAGGCAAACCCACTTTCCTTTCAGTATTTTGCTGCATTTGGCAGAAATCAGCTCATTCGGCCTGAAAATGCTTTTAAGCACATAAAAACTTACACTCTTGATTTCTGGCTAAATAAAAGCTGTTGCAATGATATTTCCATGCTGAACTGAGTTGTTCTGGCTCAAATATGAAGGCAAACCCACTTTCCTTTCAGTATTTTGCTGCATTTGGCAGAAACAGGCATATTTGCTCATTCGGCCTGAAAATGCTTTTAAGCGCATAAAAACTTACACTCTTGATTTCTGGCTAAATAAAAGCTGTTGCAATGATATTTCCATGCTGAACTGAGTTGTTCTGGCTCAAATATGAAGGCAAACCCACTTTCCTTTCAGTATTTTGCTGCATTTGGCAGAAACAGGCATATTTGCTCATTCGGCCTGAAAATGCTTTTAAGCGCATAAAAACTTACACTCTTGATTTCTGGCTAAATAAAAGCTGTTGCAATGATATTTCCATGCTGAACTGAGTTGTTCTGGCTCAAATATGAAGGCAAACCCACTTTCCTTTCAGTATTTTGCTGCATTTGGCAGAAATCAGCTCATTCGGCCTGAAAATGCTTTTAAGCACATAAAAACTTACACTCTTGATTTCTGGCTAAATAAAAGCTGTTGCAATGATATTTCCATGCTGAACTGAGTTGTTCTGGCTCAAATATGAAGGCAAACCCACTTTCCTTTCAGTATTTTGCTGCATTTGGCAGAAACAGGCATATTTGCTCATTCGGACTGAAAATGCTTTTAAGAGCATAAAAACTTACACTCTTGATTTCTGGCTAAATAAAAGCTGTTGCAATGATATTTCCATGCTGAACTGAGTTGTTCTGGCTCAAATATGAAGGCAAACCCACTTTCCTTTCAGTATTTTGCTGCATTTGGCAGAAACAGGCATATTTGCTCATTCGGCCTGAAAATGCTTTTAAGCGCATAAAAACTTACACTCTTGATTTCTGGCTAAATAAAAGCTGTTGCAATGATATTTCCATGCTGAACTAAGTTGTTCTGGCTCAAATATGAAGGCAAACCCACTTTCCTTTCAGTATTTTGCTGCATTTGGCAGAAATCAGCTCATTCGGCCTGAAAATGCTTTTAAGCGCATAAAAACTTACACTCTTGATTTCTGGCTAAATAAAAGCTGTTGCAATGATATTTCCATGCTGAACTGAGTTGTTCTGGCTCAAATATGAAGGCAAACCCACTTTCCTTTCAGTATTTTGCTGCATTTGGCAGAAACAGGCATATTTGCTCATTCGGCCTGAAAATGCTTTTAAGCGCATAAAAACTTACACTCTTGATTTCTGGCTAAATAAAAGCTGTTGCAATGATATTTCCATGCTGAACTGAGTTGTTCTGGCTCAAATATGAAGGCAAACCCACTTTCCTTTCAGTATTTTGCTGCATTTGGCAGAAATCAGCTCATTCGGCCTGAAAATGCTTTTAAGCACATAAAAACTTACACTCTTGATTTCTGGCTAAATAAAAGCTGTTGCAATGATATTTCCATGCTGAACTGAGTTGTTCTGGCTCAAATATGAAGGCAAACCCACTTTCCTTTCAGTATTTTGCTGCATTTGGCAGAAACAGGCATATTTGCTCATTCGGCCTGAAAATGCTTTTAAGCGCATAAAAACTTACACTCTTGATTTCTGGCTAAATAAAAGCTGTTGCAATGATATTTCCATGCTGAACTGAGTTGTTCTGGCTCAAATATGAAGGCAAACCCACTTTCCTTTCAGTATTTTGCTGCATTTGGCAGAAACAGGCATATTTGCTCATTCGGCCTGAAAATGCTTTTAAGCGCATAAAAACTTACACTCTTGATTTCTGGCTAAATAAAAGCTGTTGCAATGATATTTCCATGCTGAACTGAGTTGTTCTGGCTCAAATATGAAGGCAAACCCACTTTCCTTTCAGTATTTTGCTGCATTTGGCAGAAATCAGCTCATTCGGCCTGAAAATGCTTTTAAGCACATAAAAACTTACACTCTTGATTTCTGGCTAAATAAAAGCTGTTGCAATGATATTTCCATGCTGAACTGAGTTGTTCTGGCTCAAATATGAAGGCAAACCCACTTTCCTTTCAGTATTTTGCTGCATTTGGCAGAAATCAGCTCATTCGGCCTGAAAATGCTTTTAAGCGCATAAAAACTTACACTCTTGATATCTGGCTAAATAAAAGCTTTTGCAATGATATTTCCATGCTGAACTGAGTTGTTCTGGCTCAAATATGAAGGCAAACCCACTTTCCTTTCAGTATTTTGCTGCATTTGGCAGAAACAGGCATATTTGCTCATTCGGCCTGAAAATGCTTTTAAGCGCATAAAAACTTACACTCTTGATTTCTGGCTAAATAAAAGCTGTTGCAATGATATTTCCATGCTGAACTGAGTTGTTCTGGCTCAAATATGAAGGCAAACCCACTTTCCTTTCAGTATTTTGCTGCATTTGGCAGAAACAGGCATATTTGCTCATTCGGCCTGAAAATGCTTTTAAGCGCATAAAAACTTACACTCTTGATTTCTGGCTAAATAAAAGCTGTTGCAATGATATTTCCATGCTGAACTGAGTTGTTCTGGCTCAAATATGAAGGCAAACCCACTTTCCTTTCAGTATTTTGCTGCATTTGGCAGAAATCAGCTCATTCGGCCTGAAAATGCTTTTAAGCACATAAAAACTTACACTCTTGATTTCTGGCTAAATAAAAGCTTTTGCAATGATATTTCCATGCTGAACTGAGTTGTTCTGGCTCAAATATGAAGGCAAACCCACTTTCCTTTCAGTATTTTGCTGCATTTGGCAGAAACAGGCATATTTGCTCATTCGGCCTGAAAATGCTTTTAAGCGCATAAAAACTTACACTCTTGATTTCTGGCTAAATAAAAGCTTTTGCAATGATATTTCCATGCTGAACTGAGTTGTTCTGGCTCAAATATGAAGGCAAACCCACTTTCCTTTCAGTATTTTGCTGCATTTGGCAGAAACAGGCATATTTGCTCATTCGGCCTGAAAATGCTTTTAAGCGCATAAAAACTTACACTCTTGATTTCTGGCTAAATAAAAGCTTTTGCAATGATATTTCCATGCTGAACTGAGTTGTTCTGGCTCAAATATGAAGGCAAACCCACTTTCCTTTCAGTATTTTGCTGCATTTGGCAGAAACAGGCATATTTGCTCATTCGGCCTGAAAATGCTTTTAAGCGCATAAAAACTTACACTCTTGATTTCTGGCTAAATAAAAGCTGTTGCAATGATATTTCCATGCTGAACTGAGTTGTTCTGGCTCAAATATGAAGGCAAACCCACTTTCCTTTCAGTATTTTGCTGCATTTGGCAGAAATCAGCTCATTCGGCCTGAAAATGCTTTTAAGCACATAAAAACATACACTCTTGATTTCTGGCTAAATAAAAGCTGTTGCAATGATATTTCCATGCTGAACTGAGTTGTTCTGGCTCAAATATGAAGGCAAACCCACTTTCCTTTCAGTATTTTGCTGCATTTGGCAGAAACAGGCATATTTGCTCATTCGGCCTGAAAATGCTTTTAAGCGCATAAAAACTTACACTCTTGATTTCTGGCTAAATAAAAGCTGTTGCAATGATATTTCCATGCTGAACTGAGTTGTTCTGGCTCAAATATGAAGGCAAACCCACTTTCCTTTCAGTATTTTGCTGCATTTGGCAGAAACAGGCATATTTGCTCATTCGGCCTGAAAATGCTTTTAAGCGCATAAAAACTTACACTCTTGATTTCTGGCTAAATAAAAGCTGTTGCAATGATATTTCCATGCTGAACTGAGTTGTTCTGGCTCAAATATGAAGGCAAACCCACTTTCCTTTCAGTATTTTGCTGCATTTGGCAGAAATCAGCTCATTCGGCCTGAAAATGCTTTTAAGCACATAAAAACATACACTCTTGATTTCTGGCTAAATAAAAGCTTTTGCAATGATATTTCCATGCTGAACTGAGTTGTTCTGGCTCAAATATGAAGGCAAACCCACTTTCCTTTCAGTATTTTGCTGCATTTGGCAGAAACAGGCATATTTGCTCATTCGGCCTGAAAATGCTTTTAAGCGCATAAAAACTTACACTCTTGATTTCTGGCTAAATAAAAGCTTTTGCAATGATATTTCCATGCTGAACTGAGTTGTTCTGGCTCAAATATGAAGGCAAACCCACTTTCCTTTCAGTATTTTGCTGCATTTGGCAGAAATCAGCTCAATCGGCCTGAAAATGCTTTTAAGCGCATAAAAACTTACACTCTTGATTTCTGGCTAAATAAAAGCTGTTGCAATGATATTTCCATGCTGAACTGAGTTGTTCTGGCTCAAATATGAAGGCAAACCCACTTTCCTTTCAGTATTTTGCTGCATTTGGCAGAAACAGGCATATTTGCTCATTCGGCCTGAAAATGCTTTTAAGCGCATAAAAACTTACACTCTTGATTTCTGGCTAAATAAAAGCTGTTGCAATGATATTTCCATGCTGAACTGAGTTGTTCTGGCTCAAATATGAAGGCAAACCCACTTTCCTTTCAGTATTTTGCTGCATTTGGCAGAAACATGCATATTTGCTCATTCGGCCTGAAAATGCTTTTAAGCGCATAAAAACTTACACTCTTGATTTCTGGCTAAATAAAAGCTGTTGCAATGATATTTCCATGCTGAACTGAGTTGTTCTGGCTCAAATATGAAGGCAAACCCACTTTCCTTTCAGTATTTTGCTGCATTTGGCAGAAATCAGCTCATTCGGCCTGAAAATGCTTTTAAGCACATAAAAACTTACACTCTTGATTTCTGGCTAAATAAAAGCTGTTGCAATGATATTTCCATGCTGAACTGAGTTGTTCTGGCTCAAATATGAAGGCAAACCCACTTTCCTTTCAGTATTTTGCTGCATTTGGCAGAAACAGGCATATTTGCTCATTCGGCCTGAAAATGCTTTTAAGCGCATAAAAACTTACACTCTTGATTTCTGGCTAAATAAAAGCTGTTGCAATGATATTTCCATGCTGAACTAAGTTGTTCTGGCTCAAATATGAAGGCAAACCCACTTTCCTTTCAGTATTTTGCTGCATTTGGCAGAAATCAGCTCATTCGGCCTGAAAATGCTTTTAAGCACATAAAAACTTACACTCTTGATTTCTGGCTAAATAAAAGCTGTTGCAATGATATTTCCATGCTGAACTGAGTTGTTCTGGCTCAAATATGAAGGCAAACCCACTTTCCTTTCAGTATTTTGCTGCATTTGGCAGAAACAGGCATATTTGCTCATTCGGTCTGAAAATGCTTTTAAGCGCATAAAAACTTACACTCTTGATTTCTGGCTAAATAAAAGCTGTTGCAATGATATTTCCATGCTGAACTGAGTTGTTCTGGCTCAAATATGAAGGCAAACCCACTTTCCTTTCAGTATTTTGCTGCATTTGGCAGAAACAGGCATATTTGCTCATTCGGCCTGAAAATGCTTTTAAGCGCATAAAAACTTACACTCTTGATTTCTGGCTAAATAAAAGCTGTTGCAATGATATTTCCATGCTGAACTGAGTTGTTCTGGCTCAAATATGAAGGCAAACCCACTTTCCTTTCAGTATTTTGCTGCATTTGGCAGAAATCAGCTCATTCGGCCTGAAAATGCTTTTAAGCACATAAAAACTTACACTCTTGATTTCTGGCTAAATAAAAGCTTTTGCAATGATATTTCCATGCTGAACTGAGTTGTTCTGGCTCAAATATGAAGGCAAACCCACTTTCCTTTCAGTATTTTGCTGCATTTGGCAGAAACAGGCATATTTGCTCATTCGGCCTGAAAATGCTTTTAAGCGCATAAAAACTTACACTCTTGATTTCTGGCTAAATAAAAGCTTTTGCAATGATATTTCCATGCTGAACTGAGTTGTTCTGGCTCAAATATGAAGGCAAACCCACTTTCCTTTCAGTATTTTGCTGCATTTGGCAGAAACAGGCATATTTGCTCATTCGGCCTGAAAATGCTTTTAAGCGCATAAAAACTTACACTCTTGATTTCTGGCTAAATAAAAGCTGTTGCAATGATATTTCCATGCTGAACTGAGTTGTTCTGGCTCAAATATGAAGGCAAACCCACTTTCCTTTCAGTATTTTGCTGCATTTGGCAGAAACAGGCATATTTGCTCATTCGGCCTGAAAATGCTTTTAAGCGCATAAAAACTTACACTCTTGATTTCTGGCTAAATAAAAGCTGTTGCAATGATATTTCCATGCTGAACTGAGTTGTTCTGGCTCAAATATGAAGGCAAACCCACTTTCCTTTCAGTATTTTGCTGCATTTGGCAGAAATCAGCTCATTCGGCCTGAAAATGCTTTTAAGCACATAAAAACATACACTCTTGATTTCTGGCTAAATAAAAGCTGTTGCAATGATTTTCCATGCTGAACTGAGTTGTTCTGGCTCAAATATGAAGGCAAACCCACTTTCCTTTCAGTATTTTGCTGCATTTGGCAGAAACAGGCATATTTGCTCATTCGGCCTGAAAATGCTTTTAAGCGCATAAAAACTTACACTCTTGATTTCTGGCTAAATAAAAGCTGTTGCAATGATATTTCCATGCTGAACTGAGTTGTTCTGGCTCAAATATGAAGGCAAACCCACTTTCCTTTCAGTATTTTGCTGCATTTGGCAGAAACAGGCATATTTGCTCATTCGGCCTGAAAATGCTTTTAAGCGCATAAAAACTTACACTCTTGATTTCTGGCTAAATAAAAGCTGTTGCAATGATATTTCCATGCTGAACTGAGTTGTTCTGGCTCAAATATGAAGGCAAACCCACTTTTCCTTTCAGTATTTTGCTGCATTTGGCAGAAACAGGCATATTTGCTCATTCGGCCTGAAAATGCTTTTAAGCGCATAAAAACTTACACTCTTGATTTCTGGCTAAATAAAAGCTGTTGCAATGATATTTCCATGCTGAACTGAGTTGTTCTGGCTCAAATATGAAGGCAAACCCACTTTCCTTTCAGTATTTTGCTGCATTTGGCAGAAAGAATCAGCTCATTCGGCCTGAAAATGCTTTTAAGCACATAAAAACATACACTCTTGATTTCTGGCTAAATAAAGCTTTTGCAATGATATTTCCATGCTGAACTGAGTTGTTCTGGCTCAAATATGAAGGCAAACCCACTTTCCTTTCAGTATTTTGCTGCATTTGGCAGAAACAGGCATATTTGCTCATTCGGCCTGAAAATGCTTTTAAGCGCATAAAAACTTACACTCTTGATTTCTGGCTAAATAAAAGCTTTTGCAATGATATTTCCATGCTGAACTGAGTTGTTCTGGCTCAAATATGAAGGCAAACCCACTTTCCTTTCAGTATTTTGCTGCATTTGGCAGAAATCAGCTCAATCGGCCTGAAAATGCTTTTAAGCGCATAAAACTTACACTCTTGATTTCTGGCTAAATAAAAGCTGTTGCAATGATATTTCCATGCTGAACTGAGTTGTTCTGGCTCAAATATGAAGGCAAACCCACTTTCCTTTCAGTATTTTGCTGCATTTGGCAGAAACAGGCATATTTGCTCATTCGGCCTGAAAATGCTTTTAAGCGCATAAAAACTTACACTCTTGATTTCTGGCTAAATAAAAGCTGTTGCAATGATATTTCCATGCTGAACTGAGTTGTTCTGGCTCAAATATGAAGGCAAACCCACTTTCCTTTCAGTATTTTGCTGCATTTGGCAGAAACAGGCATATTTGCTCATTCGGCCTGAAAATGCTTTTAAGCGCATAAAAACTTACACTCTTGATTTCTGGCTAAATAAAAGCTGTTGCAATGATATTTCCATGCTGAACTGAGTTGTTCTGGGTAAAATATGAAGGCAAACCCACTTTCCTTTCAGTATTTTGCTGCATTTGGCAGAAACAGGCATATTTGCTCATTTGGCCTGAAAATGCTTTTAAGCGCATAAAAACTTACGCTCTTGATTTCTGGCTAAATAAAAGCTGTTGCAATGATATTTCCATGCTGAACTGAGTTGTTCTGGCTCAAATATGAAGGCAAACCCACTTTCCTTTCAGTATTTTTGCTGCATTTGGCAGAAATCAGCTCATTCGGCCTGAAAATGCTTTTAAGCACATAAAAACTTACACTCTGGATTTCTGGCTAAATAAAAGCTGTTGCAATGATATTTCCATGCTGAACTGAGTTGTTCTGGCTCAAATATGAAGGCAAACCCACTTTCCTTTCAGTATTTTGCTGGATTTGGCAGAAACAGGCATATTTGCTCATTCAGCCTGAAAATGCTTTTAAGCGCATAAAAACTTACACTCTTGATTTCTGGCTAAATAAAAGCTGTTGCAATGATATTTCCATGCTGAACTGAGTTGTTCTGGCTCAAATATGAAGGCAAACCCACTTTCCTTTCAGTATTTTGCTGCATTTGGCAGAAACAGGCATATTTGCTCATTCGGCCTGAAAATGCTTTTAAGCGCATAAAAACTTACACTCTTGATTTCTGGCTAAATAAAAGCTGTTGCAATGATATTTCCATGCTGAACTAAGTTGTTCTGGCTCAAATATGAAGGCAAACCCACTTTCCTTTCAGTATTTTGCTGCATTTGGCAGAAATCAGCTCATTCGGCCTGAAAATGCTTTTAAGCACATAAAAACTTACACTCTTGATTTCTGGCTAAATAAAAGCTTTTGCAATGATATTTCCATGCTGAACTGAGTTGTTCTGGCTCAAATATGAAGGCAAACCCACTTTCCTTTCAGTATTTTGCTGCATTTGGCAGAAACAGGCATATTTGCTCATTCGGCCTGAAAATGCTTTTAAGCGCATAAAAACTTACACTCTTGATTTCTGGCTAAATAAAAGCTGTTGCAATGATATTTCCATGCTGAACTGAGTTGTTCTGGCTCAAATATGAAGGCAAACCCACTTTCCTTTCAGTATTTTGCTGCATTTGGCAGAAACAGGCATATTTGCTCATTCGGCCTGAAAATGCTTTTAAGCGCATAAAAACTTACACTCTTGATTTCTGGCTAAATAAAAGCTGTTGCAATGATATTTCCATGCTGAACTGAGTTGTTCTGGCTCAAATATGAAGGCAAACCCACTTTCCTTTCAGTATTTTGCTGCATTTGGCAGAAACAGGCATATTTGCTCATTCGGCCTGAAAATGCTTTTAAGCGCATAAAAACTTACACTCTTGATTTCTGGCTAAATAAAAGCTGTTGCAATGATATTTCCATGCTGAACTGAGTTGTTCTGGCTCAAATATGAAGGCAAACCCACTTTCCTTTCAGTATTTTGCTGCATTTGGCAGAAATCAGCTCATTCGGCCTGAAAATGCTTTTAAGCACATAAAAACATACACTCTTGATTTCTGGCTAAATAAAAGCTGTTGCAATGATATTTCCATGCTGAACTGAGTTGTTCTGGCTCAAATATGAAGGCAAACCCACTTTCCTTTCAGTATTTTGCTGCATTTGGCAGAAACAGGCATATTTGCTCATTCGGTCTGAAAATGCTTTTAAGCGCATAAAAACTTACACTCTTGATTTCTGGCTAAATAAAAGCTGTTGCAATGATATTTCCATGCTGAACTGAGTTGTTCTGGCTCAAATATGAAGGCAAACCCACTTTCCTTTCAGTATTTTGCTGCATTTGGCAGAAACAGGCATATTTGCTCATTCGGCCTGAAAATGCTTTTAAGCGCATAAAAACTTACACTCTTGATTTCTGGCTAAATAAAAGCTGTTGCAATGATATTTCCATGCTGAACTGAGTTGTTCTGGCTCAAATATGAAGGCAAACCCACTTTCCTTTCAGTATTTTGCTGCATTTGGCAGAAACAGGCATATTTGCTCATTCGGCCTGAAAATGCTTTTAAGCGCATAAAAACTTACACTCTTGATTTCTGGCTAAATAAAAGCTGTTGCAATGATATTTCCATGCTGAACTGAGTTGTTCTGGCTCAAATATGAAGGCAAACCCACTTTCCTTTCAGTATTTTGCTGCATTTGGCAGAAATCAGCTCATTCGGCCTGAAAATGCTTTTAAGCACATAAAAACTTACACTCTTGATTTCTGGCTAAATAAAAGCTGTTGCAATGATATTTCCATGCTGAACTGAGTTGTTCTGGCTCAAATATGAAGGCAAACCCACTTTCCTTTCAGTATTTTGCTGCATTTGGCAGAAACAGGCATATTTGCTCATTCGGCCTGAAAATGCTTTTAAGCGCATAAAAACTTACACTCTTGATTTCTGGCTAAATAAAAGCTGTTGCAATGATATTTCCATGCTGAACTGAGTTGTTCTGGCTCAAATATGAAGGCAAACCCACTTTCCTTTCAGTATTTTGCTGCATTTGGCAGAAATCAGCTCATTCGGCCTGAAAATGCTTTTAAGCGCATAAAAACTTACACTCTTGATTTCTGGCTAAATAAAAGCTGTTGCAATGATATTTCCATGCTGAACTGAGTTGTTCTGGCTCAAATATGAAGGCAAACCCACTTTCCTTTCAGTATTTTGCTGCATTTGGCAGAAACAGGCATATTTGCTCATTCGGCCTGAAAATGCTTTTAAGCGCAAAAAAAACTTACACTCTTGATTTCTGGCTAAATAAAAGCTGTTGCAATGATATTTCCATGCTGAACTGAGTTGTTCTGGCTCAAATATGAAGGCAAACCCACTTTCCTTTCAGTATTTTGCTGCATTTGGCAGAAACAGGCATATTTGCTCATTCGGCCTGAAAATGCTTTTAAGCGCATAAAAACTTACACTCTTGATTTCTGGCTAAATAAAAGCTGTTGCAATGATATTTCCATGCTGAACTGAGTTGTTCTGGCTCAAATATGAAGGCAAACCCACTTTCCTTTCAGTATTTTGCTGCATTTGGCAGAAACAGGCATATTTGCTCATTCGGCCTGAAAATGCTTTTAAGCGCATAAAAACTTACACTCTTGATTTCTGGCTAAATAAAAGCTGTTGCAATGATATTTCCATGCTGAACTGAGTTGTTCTGGCTCAAATATGAAGGCAAACCCACTTTCCTTTCAGTATTTTGCTGCATTTGGCAGAAACAGGCATATTTGCTCATTCGGCCTGAAAATGCTTTTAAGCGCATAAAAACTTACACTCTTGATTTCTGGCTAAATAAAAGCTGTTGCAATGATATTTCCATGCTGAACTGAGTTGTTCTGGCTCAAATATGAAGGCAAACCCACTTTCCTTTCAGTATTTTGCTGCATTTGGCAGAAACAGGCATATTTGCTCATTCGGCCTGAAAATGCTTTTAAGCGCATAAAAACTTACACTCTTGATTTCTGGCTAAATAAAAGCTGTTGCAATGATATTTCCATGCTGAACTGAGTTGTTCTGGCTCAAATATGAAGGCAAACCCACTTTCCTTTCAGTATTTTGCTGCATTTGGCAGAAACAGGCATATTTGCTCATTCGGCCTGAAAATGCTTTTAAGCGCATAAAAACTTACACTCTTGATTTCTGGCTAAATAAAAGCTGTTGCAATGATATTTCCATGCTGAACTGAGTTGTTCTGGCTCAAATATGAAGGCAAACCCACTTTCCTTTCAGTATTTTGCTGCATTTGGCAGAAACAGGCATATTTGCTCATTCGGCCTGAAAATGCTTTTAAGCGCATAAAAACTTACACTCTTGATTTCTGGCTAAATAAAAGCTGTTGCAATGATATTTCCATGCTGAACTGAGTTGTTCTGGCTCAAATATGAAGGCAAACCCACTTTCCTTTCAGTATTTTGCTGCATTTGGCAGAAATCAGCTCAATCGGCCTGAAAATGCTTTTAAGCGCATAAAAACTTACACTCTTGATTTCTGGCTAAATAAAAGCTGTTGCAATGATATTTCCATGCTGAACTGAGTTGTTCTGGCTCAAATATGAAGGCAAACCCACTTTCCTTTCAGTATTTTGCTGCATTTGGCAGAAACAGGCATATTTGCTCATTCGGCCTGAAAATGCTTTTAAGCGCATAAAAACTTACACTCTTGATTTCTGGCTAAATAAAAGCTGTTGCAATGATATTTCCATGCTGAACTGAGTTGTTCTGGCTCAAATATGAAGGCAAACCCACTTTCCTTTCAGTATTTTGCTGCATTTGGCAGAAACAGGCATATTTGCTCATTCGGCCTGAAAATGCTTTTAAGCGCATAAAAACTTACACTCTTGATTTCTGGCTAAATAAAAGCTGTTGCAATGATATTTCCATGCTGAACTGAGTTGTTCTGGCTCAAATATGAAGGCAAACCCACTTTCCTTTCAGTATTTTGCTGCATTTGGCAGAAACAGGCATATTTGCTCATTCGGCCTGAAAATGCTTTTAAGCGCATAAAAACTTACACTCTTGATTTCTGGCTAAATAAAAGCTGTTGCAATGATATTTCCATGCTGAACTGAGTTGTTCTGGCTCAAATATGAAGGCAAACCCACTTTCCTTTCAGTATTTTGCTGCATTTGGCAGAAACAGGCATATTTGCTCATTCGGCCTGAAAATGCTTTTAAGCGCATAAAAACTTACACTCTTGATTTCTGGCTAAATAAAAGCTGTTGCAATGATATTTCCATGCTGAACTGAGTTGTTCTGGCTCAAATATGAAGGCAAACCCACTTTCCTTTCAGTATTTTGCTGCATTTGGCAGAAACAGGCATATTTGCTCATTCGGCCTGAAAATGCTTTTAAGCGCATAAAAACTTACACTCTTGATTTCTGGCTAAATAAAAGCTGTTGCAATGATATTTCCATGCTGAACTGAGTTGTTCTGGCTCAAATATGAAGGCAAACCCACTTTCCTTTCAGTATTTTGCTGCATTTGGCAGAAATCAGCTCATTCGGCCTGAAAATGCTTTTAAGCACATAAAAACATACACTCTTGATTTCTGGCTAAATAAAAGCTGTTGCAATGATATTTCCATGCTGAACTGAGTTGTTCTGGCTCAAATATGAAGGCAAACCCACTTTCCTTTCAGTATTTTGCTGCATTTGGCAGAAACAGGCATATTTGCTCATTCGGCCTGAAAATGCTTTTAAGCGCATAAAAACTTACACTCTTGATTTCTGGCTAAATAAAAGCTGTTGCAATGATATTTCCATGCTGAACTGAGTTGTTCTGGCTCAAATATGAAGGCAAACCCACTTTCCTTTCAGTATTTTGCTGCATTTGGCAGAAATCAGCTCATTCGGCCTGAAAATGCTTTTAAGCACATAAAAACATACACTCTTGATTTCTGGCTAAATAAAAGCTTTTGCAATGATATTTCCATGCTGAACTGAGTTGTTCTGGCTCAAATATGAAGGCAAACCCACTTTCCTTTCAGTATTTTGCTGCATTTGGCAGAAACAGGCATATTTGCTCATTCGGCCTGAAAATGCTTTTAAGCGCATAAAAACTTACACTCTTGATTTCTGGCTAAATAAAAGCTTTTGCAATGATATTTCCATGCTGAACTGAGTTGTTCTGGCTCAAATATGAAGGCAAACCCACTTTCCTTTCAGTATTTTGCTGCATTTGGCAGAAATCAGCTCAATCGGCCTGAAAATGCTTTTAAGCGCATAAAAACTTACACTCTTGATTTCTGGCTAAATAAAAGCTGTTGCAATGATATTTCCATGCTGAACTGAGTTGTTCTGGCTCAAATATGAAGGCAAACCCACTTTCCTTTCAGTATTTTGCTGCATTTGGCAGAAACAGGCATATTTGCTCATTCGGCCTGAAAATGCTTTTAAGCGCATAAAAACTTACACTCTTGATTTCTGGCTAAATAAAAGCTGTTGCAATGATATTTCCATGCTGAACTGAGTTGTTCTGGCTCAAATATGAAGGCAAACCCACTTTCCTTTCAGTATTTTGCTGCATTTGGCAGAAACAGGCATATTTGCTCATTCGGCCTGAAAATGCTTTTAAGCGCATAAAAACTTACACTCTTGATTTCTGGCTAAATAAAAGCTGTTGCAATGATATTTCCATGCTGAACTAAGTTGTTCTGGCTCAAATATGAAGGCAAACCCACTTTCCTTTCAGTATTTTGCTGCATTTGGCAGAAATCAGCTCATTCGGCCTGAAAATGCTTTTAAGCACATAAAAACTTACACTCTTGATTTCTGGCTAAATAAAAGCTGTTGCAATGATATTTCCATGCTGGACTGAGTTGTTCTGGCTCAAATATGAAGGCAAACCCACTTTCCTTTCAGTATTTTGCTGCATTTGGCAGAAACAGGCATATTTGCTCATTCGGTCTGAAAATGCTTTTAAGCGCATAAAAACTTACACTCTTGATTTCTGGCTAAATAAAAGCTGTTGCAATGATATTTCCATGCTGAACTGAGTTGTTCTGGCTCAAATATGAAGGCAAACCCACTTTCCTTTCAGTATTTTGCTGCATTTGGCAGAAACAGGCATATTTGCTCATTCGGCCTGAAAATGCTTTTAAGCGCATAAAAACTTACACTCTTGATTTCTGGCTAAATAAAAGCTGTTGCAATGATATTTCCATGCTGAACTGAGTTGTTCTGGCTCAAATATGAAGGCAAACCCACTTTCCTTTCAGTATTTTGCTGCATTTGGCAGAAATCAGCTCATTCGGCCTGAAAATGCTTTTAAGCACATAAAAACTTTCACTCTTGATTTCTGGCTAAATAAAAGCTGTTGCAATGATATTTCCATGCTGAACTGAGTTGTTCTGGCTCAAATATGAAGGCAAACCCACTTTCCTTTCAGTATTTTGCTGCATTTGGCAGAAACAGGCATATTTGCTCATTCGGCCTGAAAATGCTTTTAAGCGCATAAAAACTTACACTCTTGATTTCTGGCTAAATAAAAGCTGTTGCAATGATATTTCCATGCTGAACTAAGTTGTTCTGGCTCAAATATGAAGGCAAACCCACTTTCCTTTCAGTATTTTGCTGCATTTGGCAGAAATCAGCTCATTCGGCCTGAAAATGCTTTTAAGCACATAAAAACTTACACTCTTGATTTCTGGCTAAATAAAAGCTGTTGCAATGATATTTCCATGCTGAACTGAGTTGTTCTGGCTCAAATATGAAGGCAAACCCACTTTCCTTTCAGTATTTTGCTGCATTTGGCAGAAATCAGCTCATTCGGCCTGAAAATGCTTTTAAGCGCATAAAAACTTACACTCTTGATTTCTGGCTAAATAAAAGCTGTTGCAATGATATTTCCATGCTGAACTGAGTTGTTCTGGCTCAAATATGAAGGCAAACCCACTTTCCTTTCAGTATTTTGCTGCATTTGGCAGAAACAGGCATATTTGCTCATTCGGCCTGAAAATGCTTTTAAGCGCATAAAAACTTACACTCTTGATTTCTGGCTAAATAAAAGCTGTTGCAATGATATTTCCATGCTGAACTGAGTTGTTCTGGCTCAAATATGAAGGCAAACCCACTTTCCTTTCAGTATTTTGCTGCATTTGGCAGAAACAGGCATATTTGCTCATTCGGCCTGAAAATGCTTTTAAGCGCATAAAAACTTACACTCTTGATTTCTGGCTAAATAAAAGCTGTTGCAATGATATTTCCATGCTGAACTGAGTTGTTCTGGCTCAAATATGAAGGCAAACCCACTTTCCTTTCAGTATTTTGCTGCATTTGGCAGAAACAGGCATATTTGCTCATTCGGCCTGAAAATGCTTTTAAGCGCATAAAAACTTACACTCTTGATTTCTGGCTAAATAAAAGCTGTTGCAATGATATTTCCATGCTGAACTGAGTTGTTCTGGCTCAAATATGAAGGCAAACCCACTTTCCTTTCAGTATTTTGCTGCATTTGGCAGAAATCAGCTCATTCGGCCTGAAAATGCTTTTAAGCACATAAAAACTTACACTCTTGATTTCTGGCTAAATAAAAGCTGTTGCAATGATATTTCCATGCTGAACTGAGTTGTTCTGGCTCAAATATGAAGGCAAACCCACTTTCCTTTCAGTATTTTGCTGCATTTGGCAGAAACAGGCATATTTGCTCATTCGGCCTGAAAATGCTTTTAAGCGCATAAAAACTTACACTCTTGATTTCTGGCTAAATAAAAGCTGTTGCAATGATATTTCCATGCTGAACTGAGTTGTTCTGGCTCAAATATGAAGGCAAACCCACTTTCCTTTCAGTATTTTGCTGCATTTGGCAGAAATCAGCTCATTCGGCCTGAAAATGCTTTTAAGCACATAAAAACTTTCACTCTTGATTTCTGGCTAAATAAAAGCTGTTGCAATGATATTTCCATGCTGAACTGAGTTGTTCTGGCTCAAATATGAAGGCAAACCCACTTTCCTTTCAGTATTTTGCTGCATTTGGCAGAAACAGGCATATTTGCTCATTCGGCCTGAAAATGCTTTTAAGCGCATAAAAACTTACACTCTTGATTTCTGGCTAAATAAAAGCTGTTGCAATGATATTTCCATGCTGAACTAAGTTGTTCTGGCTCAAATATGAAGGCAAACCCACTTTCCTTTCAGTATTTTGCTGCATTTGGCAGAAATCAGCTCATTCGGCCTGAAAATGCTTTTAAGCGCATAAAAACTTACACTCTTGATTTCTGGCTAAATAAAAGCTGTTGCAATGATATTTCCATGCTGAACTGAGTTGTTCTGGCTCAAATATGAAGGCAAACCCACTTTCCTTTCAGTATTTTGCTGCATTTGGCAGAAACAGGCATATTTGCTCATTCGGCCTGAAAATGCTTTTAAGCGCATAAAAACTTACACTCTTGATTTCTGGCTAAATAAAAGCTGTTGCAATGATATTTCCATGCTGAACTGAGTTGTTCTGGCTCAAATATGAAGGCAAACCCACTTTCCTTTCAGTATTTTGCTGCATTTGGCAGAAACAGGCATATTTGCTCATTCGGCCTGAAAATGCTTTTAAGCGCATAAAAACTTACACTCTTGATTTCTGGCTAAATAAAAGCTGTTGCAATGATATTTCCATGCTGAACTGAGTTGTTCTGGCTCAAATATGAAGGCAAACCCACTTTCCTTTCAGTATTTTGCTGCATTTGGCAGAAATCAGCTCATTCGGCCTGAAAATGCTTTTAAGCGCATAAAAACTTACACTCTTGATTTCTGGCTAAATAAAAGCTGTTGCAATGATATTTCCATGCTGAACTGAGTTGTTCTGGCTCAAATATGAAGGCAAACCCACTTTCCTTTCAGTATTTTGCTGCATTTGGCAGAAACAGGCATATTTGCTCATTCGGCCTGAAAATGCTTTTAAGCGCATAAAAACTTACACTCTTGATTTCTGGCTAAATAAAAGCTGTTGCAATGATATTTCCATGCTGAACTGAGTTGTTCTGGCTCAAATATGAAGGCAAACCCACTTTCCTTTCAGTATTTTGCTGCATTTGGCAGAAACAGGCATATTTGCTCATTCGGCCTGAAAATGCTTTTAAGCGCATAAAAACTTACACTCTTGATTTCTGGCTAAATAAAAGCTGTTGCAATGATATTTCCATGCTGAACTGAGTTGTTCTGGCTCAAATATGAAGGCAAACCCACTTTCCTTTCAGTATTTTGCTGCATTTGGCAGAAACAGGCATATTTGCTCATTCGGCCTGAAAATGCTTTTAAGCGCATAAAAACTTACACTCTTGATTTCTGGCTAAATAAAAGCTGTTGCAATGATATTTCCATGCTGAACTGAGTTGTTCTGGCTCAAATATGAAGGCAAACCCACTTTCCTTTCAGTATTTTGCTGCATTTGGCAGAAATCAGCTCATTCGGCCTGAAAATGCTTTTAAGCACATAAAAACTTTCACTCTTGATTTCTGGCTAAATAAAAGCTGTTGCAATGATATTTCCATGCTGAACTGAGTTGTTCTGGCTCAAATATGAAGGCAAACCCACTTTCCTTTCAGTATTTTGCTGCATTTGGCAGAAACAGGCATATTTGCTCATTCGGCCTGAAAATGCTTTTAAGCGCATAAAAACTTACACTCTTGATTTCTGGCTAAATAAAAGCTGTTGCAATGATATTTCCATGCTGAACTAAGTTGTTCTGGCTCAAATATGAAGGCAAACCCACTTTCCTTTCAGTATTTTGCTGCATTTGGCAGAAATCAGCTCATTCGGCCTGAAAATGCTTTTAAGCACATAAAAACTTACACTCTTGATTTCTGGCTAAATAAAAGCTGTTGCAATGATATTTCCATGCTGAACTGAGTTGTTCTGGCTCAAATATGAAGGCAAACCCACTTTCCTTTCAGTATTTTGCTGCATTTGGCAGAAATCAGCTCATTCGGCCTGAAAATGCTTTTAAGCGCATAAAAACTTACACTCTTGATTTCTGGCTAAATAAAAGCTGTTGCAATGATATTTCCATGCTGAACTGAGTTGTTCTGGCTCAAATATGAAGGCAAACCCACTTTCCTTTCAGTATTTTGCTGCATTTGGCAGAAACAGGCATATTTGCTCATTCGGCCTGAAAATGCTTTTAAGCGCATAAAAACTTACACTCTTGATATCTGGCTAAATAAAAGCTTTTGCAATGATATTTCCATGCTGAACTGAGTTGTTCTGGCTCAAATATGAAGGCAAACCCACTTTCCTTTCAGTATTTTGCTGCATTTGGCAGAAACAGGCATATTTGCTCATTCGGCCTGAAAATGCTTTTAAGCGCATAAAAACTTACACTCTTGATTTCTGGCTAAATAAAAGCTGTTGCAATGATATTTCCATGCTGAACTGAGTTGTTCTGGCTCAAATATGAAGGCAAACCCACTTTCCTTTCAGTATTTTGCTGCATTTGGCAGAAATCAGCTCATTCGGCCTGAAAATGCTTTTAAGCACATAAAAACTTACACTCTTGATTTCTGGCTAAATAAAAGCTGTTGCAATGATATTTCCATGCTGAACTGAGTTGTTCTGGCTCAAATATGAAGGCAAACCCACTTTCCTTTCAGTATTTTGCTGCATTTGGCAGAAACAGGCATATTTGCTCATTCGGCCTGAAAATGCTTTTAAGCGCATAAAAACTTACACTCTTGATTTCTGGCTAAATAAAAGCTGTTGCAATGATATTTCCATGCTGAACTGAGTTGTTCTGGCTCAAATATGAAGGCAAACCCACTTTCCTTTCAGTATTTTGCTGCATTTGGCAGAAATCAGCTCATTCGGCCTGAAAATGCTTTTAAGCACATAAAAACTTTCACTCTTGATTTCTGGCTAAATAAAAGCTGTTGCAATGATATTTCCATGCTGAACTGAGTTGTTCTGGCTCAAATATGAAGGCAAACCCACTTTCCTTTCAGTATTTTGCTGCATTTGGCAGAAATCAGCTCATTCGGCCTGAAAATGCTTTTAAGCACATAAAAACTTACACTCTTGATTTCTGGCTACATAAAAGCTGTTGCAATGATATTTCCATGCTGAACTGAGTTGTTCTGGCTCAAATATGAAGGCAAACCCACTTTCCTTTCAGTATTTTGCTGCATTTGGCAGAAATCAGCTCATTCGGCCTGAAAATGCTTTTAAGCGCATAAAAACTTACACTCTTGATTTCTGGCTAAATAAAAGCTGTTGCAATGATATTTCCATGCTGAACTGAGTTGTTCTGGCTCAAATATGAAGGCAAACCCACTTTCCTTTCAGTATTTTGCTGCATTTGGCAGAAACAGGCATATTTGCTCATTCGGCCTGAAAATGCTTTTAAGCGCATAAAAACTTACACTCTTGATATCTGGCTAAATAAAAGCTTTTGCAATGATATTTCCATGCTGAACTGAGTTGTTCTGGCTCAAATATGAAGGCAAACCCACTTTCCTTTCAGTATTTTGCTGCATTTGGCAGAAACAGGCATATTTGCTCATTCGGCCTGAAAATGCTTTTAAGCGCATAAAAACTTACACTCTTGATTTCTGGCTAAATAAAAGCTGTTGCAATGATATTTCCATGCTGAACTGAGTTGTTCTGGCTCAAATATGAAGGCAAACCCACTTTCCTTTCAGTATTTTGCTGCATTTGGCAGAAACAGGCATATTTGCTCATTCGGCCTGAAAATGCTTTTAAGCGCATAAAAACTTACACTCTTGATTTCTGGCTAAATAAAAGCTGTTGCAATGATATTTCCATGCTGAACTGAGTCTTTCTGGCTCAAATATGAAGGCAAACCCACTTTCCTTTCAGTATTTTGCTGCATTTGGCAGAAATCAGCTCATTCGGCCTGAAAATGCTTTTAAGCGCATAAAAACTTACACTCTTGATTTCTGGCTAAATAAAAGCTGTTGCAATGATATTTCCATGCTGAACTGAGTTGTTCTGGCTCAAATATGAAGGCAAACCCACTTTCCTTTCAGTATTTTGCTGCATTTGGCAGAAACAGGCATATTTGCTCATTCGGCCTGAAAATGCTTTTAAGCGCATAAAAACTTACACTCTTGATTTCTGGCTAAATAAAAGCTGTTGCAATGATATTTCCATGCTGAACTGAGTTGTTCTGGCTCAAATATGAAGGCAAACCCACTTTCCTTTCAGTATTTTGCTGCATTTGGCAGAAACAGGCATATTTGCTCATTCGGCCTGAAAATGCTTTTAAGCGCATAAAAACTTACACTCTTGATTTCTGGCTAAATAAAAGCTGTTGCAATGATATTTCCATGCTGAACTGAGTTGTTCTGGCTCAAATATGAAGGCAAACCCACTTTCCTTTCAGTATTTTGCTGCATTTGGCAGAAACAGGCATATTTGCTCATTCGGCCTGAAAATGCTTTTAAGCGCATAAAAACTTACACTCTTGATTTCTGGCTAAATAAAAGCTGTTGCAATGATATTTCCATGCTGAACTGAGTTGTTCTGGCTCAAATATGAAGGCAAACCCACTTTCCTTTCAGTATTTTGCTGCATTTGGCAGAAACAGGCATATTTGCTCATTCGGCCTGAAAATGCTTTTAAGCGCATAAAAACTTACACTCTTGATTTCTGGCTAAATAAAAGCTGTTGCAATGATATTTCCATGCTGAACTGAGTTGTTCTGGCTCAAATATGAAGGCAAACCCACTTTCCTTTCAGTATTTTGCTGCATTTGGCAGAAACAGGCATATTTGCTCATTCGGCCTGAAAATGCTTTTAAGCGCATAAAAACTTACACTCTTGATTTCTGGCTAAATAAAAGCTGTTGCAATGATATTTCCATGCTGAACTGAGTTGTTCTGGCTCAAATATGAAGGCAAACCCACTTTCCTTTCAGTATTTTGCTGCATTTGGCAGAAACAGGCATATTTGCTCATTCGGCCTGAAAATGCTTTTAAGCGCATAAAAACTTACACTCTTGATTTCTGGCTAAATAAAAGCTGTTGCAATGATATTTCCATGCTGAACTGAGTTGTTCTGGCTCAAATATGAAGGCAAACCCACTTTCCTTTCAGTATTTTGCTGCATTTGGCAGAAATCAGCTCATTCGGCCTGAAAATGCTTTTAAGCACATAAAAACTTACACTCTTGATTTCTGGCTAAATAAAAGCTGTTGCAATGATATTTCCATGCTGAACTGAGTTGTTCTGGCTCAAATATGAAGGCAAACCCACTTTCCTTTCAGTATTTTGCTGCATTTGGCAGAAACAGGCATATTTGCTCATTCGGCCTGAAAATGCTTTTAAGCGCATAAAAACTTACACTCTTGATTTCTGGCTAAATAAAAGCTGTTGCAATGATATTTCCATGCTGAACTAAGTTGTTCTGACTCAAATATGAAGGCAAACCCACTTTCCTTTCAGTATTTTGCTGCATTTGGCAGAAATCAGCTCATTCGGCCTGAAAATGCTTTTAAGCACATAAAAACTTACACTCTTGATTTCTGGCTAAATAAAAGCTGTTGCAATGATATTTCCATGCTGAACTGAGTTGTTCTGGCTCAAATATGAAAGCAAACCCACTTTCCTTTCAGTATTTTGCTGCATTTGGCAGAAACAGGCATATTTGCTCATTCGGTCTGAAAATCATTTAAGCGCATAAAAACTTACACTCTTGATTTCTGGCTAAATAAAAGCTGTTGCAATGATATTTCCATGCTGAACTGAGTTGTTCTGGCTCAAATATGAAGGCAAACCCACTTTCCTTTCAGTATTTTGCTGCATTTGGCAGAAACAGGCATATTTGCTCATTCGGCCTGAAAATGCTTTTAAGCGCATAAAAACTTACACTCTTGATTTCTGGCTAAATAAAAGCTGTTGCAATGATATTTCCATGCTGAACTGAGTTGTTCTGGCTCAAATATGAAGGCAAACCCACTTTCCTTTCAGTATTTTGCTGCATTTGGCAGAAACAGGCATATTTGCTCATTCGGCCTGAAAATGCTTTTAAGCGCATAAAAACTTACACTCTTGATTTCTGGCTAAATAAAAGCTGTTGCAATGATATTTCCATGCTGAACTGAGTTGTTCTGGCTCAAATATGAAGGCAAACCCACTTTCCTTTCAGTATTTTGCTGCATTTGGCAGAAATCAGCTCATTCGGCCTGAAAATGCTTTTAAGCACATAAAAACTTACACTCTTGATTTCTGGCTAAATAAAAGCTGTTGCAATGATATTTCCATGCTGAACTGAGTTGTTCTGGCTCAAATATGAAGGCAAACCCACTTTCCTTTCAGTATTTTGCTGCATTTGGCAGAAACAGGCATATTTGCTCATTCGGCCTGAAAATGCTTTTAAGCGCATAAAAACTTACACTCTTGATTTCTGGCTAAATAAAAGCTGTTGCAATGATATTTCCATGCTGAACTGAGTTGTTCTGGCTCAAATATGAAGGCAAACCCACTTTCCTTTCAGTATTTTGCTGCATTTGGCAGAAATCAGCTCATTCGGCCTGAAAATGCTTTTAAGCACATAAAAACTTTCACTCTTGATTTCTGGCTAAATAAAAGCTGTTGCAATGATATTTCCATGCTGAACTGAGTTGTTCTGGCTCAAATATGAAGGCAAACCCACTTTCCTTTCAGTATTTTGCTGCATTTGGCAGAAACAGGCATATTTGCTCATTCGGCCTGAAAATGCTTTTAAGCGCATAAAAACTTACACTCTTGATTTCTGGCTAAATAAAAGCTGTTGCAATGATATTTCCATGCTGAACTAAGTTGTTCTGGCTCAAATATGAAGGCAAACCCACTTTCCTTTCAGTATTTTGCTGCATTTGGCAGAAATCAGCTCATTCGGCCTGAAAATGCTTTTAAGCACATAAAAACTTACACTCTTGATTTCTGGCTAAATAAAAGCTGTTGCAATGATATTTCCATGCTGAACTGAGTTGTTCTGGCTCAAATATGAAGGCAAACCCACTTTCCTTTCAGTATTTTGCTGCATTTGGCAGAAACAGGCATATTTGCTCATTCGGCCTGAAAATGCTTTTAAGCGCATAAAAACTTACACTCTTGATTTCTGGCTAAATAAAAGCTGTTGCAATGATATTTCCATGCTGAACTGAGTTGTTCTGGCTCAAATATGAAGGCAAACCCACTTTCCTTTCAGTATTTTGCTGCATTTGGCAGAAATCAGCTCATTCGGCCTGAAAATGCTTTTAAGCACATAAAAACTTACACTCTTGATTTCTGGCTAAATAAAAGCTTTTGCAATGATATTTCCATGCTGAACTGAGTTGTTCTGGCTCAAATATGAAGGCAAACCCACTTTCCTTTCAGTATTTTGCTGCATTTGGCAGAAACAGGCATATTTGCTCATTCGGCCTGAAAATGCTTTTAAGCGCATAAAAACTTACACTCTTGATTTCTGGCTAAATAAAAGCTTTTGCAATGATATTTCCATGCTGAACTGAGTTGTTCTGGCTCAAATATGAAGGCAAACCCACTTTCCTTTCAGTATTTTGCTGCATTTGGCAGAAACAGGCATATTTGCTCATTCGGCCTGAAAATGCTTTTAAGCGCATAAAAATTTACACTCTTGATTTCTGGCTAAATAAAAGCTGTTGCAATGATATTTCCATGCTGAACTGAGTTGTTCTGGCTCAAATATGAAGGCAAACCCACTTTCCTTTTAGTATTTTGCTGCATTTGGCAGAAACAGGCATATTTGCTCATTCGGCCTGAAAATGCTTTTAAGCGCATAAAAACTTACACTCTTGATTTCTGGCTAAATAAAAGCTGTTGCAATGATATTTCCATGCTGAACTGAGTTGTTCTGGCTCAAATATGAAGGCAAACCCACTTTCCTTTCGGTACTTTGCTGCATTTGGCAGAAACAGGCATATTTGCTCATTCGGCCTGAAAATGCTTTTAAGCGCATAAAAACTTACACTCTTGATTTCTGGCTAAATAAAAGCTGTTGCAATGATATTTCCATGCTGAACTGAGTTGTTCTGGCTCAAATATGAAGGCAAACCCACTTTCCTTTCAGTATTTTGCTGCATTTGGCAGAAACAGGCATATTTGCTCATTCGGCCTGAAAATGCTTTTAAGCGCATAAAAACTTACACTCTTGATTTCTGGCTAAATAAAAGCTGTTGCAATGATATTTCCATGCTGAACTGAGTTGTTCTGGCTCAAATATGAAGGCAAACCCACTTTCCTTTCAGTATTTTGCTGCATTTGGCAGAAATCAGCTCATTCGGCCTGAAAAAGCTTTTAAGCACATAAAAACCTACACTCTTGATTTCTGGCTAAATAAAAGCTGTTGCAATGATATTTCACGGCTGAACTGAGTTGTTCTGGCTCAAATATGAAGGCAAACCCACTTTCCTTTCAGAATTTTGCTGCATTTGGCAGAAACAGGCATATTTGCTCATTCGGCCTGAAAATGCTTTTAAGCGCATAAAAACTTACACTCTTGATTTCTGGCTAAATAAAAGCTGTTGCAATGATATTTCCATGCTGAACTGAGTTGTTGTGGCTCAAATATGAAGGCAAACCCACTTTCCTTTCAGTATTTTGCTGCATTTGGCAGAAACAGGCATATTTGCTCATTCGGCCTAAAAATGCTTTTAAGCGCATAAAAACTTACACTCTTGATTTCTGGCTAAATAAAAGCTGTTGCAATGATATTTCCATGCTGAACTGAGTTGTTCTGGCTCGAATATGAAGGCAAACCCACTTTCCTTTCAGTATTTTGCTGCATTTGGCAGAAATCAGCTCATTCGGCCTGAAAAAGCTTTTAAGCACATAAAAACTTACACTCTTGATTTCTGGCTAAATAAAAGCTGTTGCAATGATATTTCACGGCTGAACTGAGTTGTTCTGGCTCAAATATGAAGGCAAACCCACTTTCCTTTCAGTATTTTGCTGCATTTGGCAGAAACAGGCATATTTGCTCATTCGGCCTGAAAATGCTTTTAAGCGCATAAAAACTTACACTCTTGATTTCTGGCTAAATAAAAGCTGTTGCAATGATATTTCCATGCTGAACTGAGTTGTTCTGGCTCAAATATGAAGGCAAACCCACTTTCCTTTCAGTATTTTGCTGCATTTGGCAGAAACAGGCATATTTGCTCATTCGGCCTGAAAATGCTTTTAAGCGCATAAAAACTTACACTCTTGATTTCTGGCTAAATAAAAGCTGTTGCAATGATATTTCCATGCTGAACTGAGTTGTTCTGGCTCAAATATGAAGGCAAACCCACTTTCCTTTCAGTATTTTGCTGCATTTGGCAGAAACAGGCATATTTGCTCATTCGGCCTGAAAATGCTTTTAAGCGCATAAAAACTTACACTCTTGATTTCTGGCTAAATAAAAGCTGTTGCAATGATATTTCCATGCTGAACTGAGTTGTTCTGGCTCAAATATGAAGGCAAACCCACTTTCCTTTCAGTATTTTGCTGCATTTGGCAGAAACAGGCATATTTGCTCATTCGGCCTGAAAATGCTTTTAAGCGCATAAAAACTTACACTCTTGATTTCTGGCTAAATAAAAGCTGTTGCAATGATATTTCCATGCTGAACTGAGTTGTTCTGGGTCAAATATGAAGGCAAACCCACTTTTGCTTCAGTATTTACTATAATTATTAACTTTATTTCAAATCAAAAACCCTCAGTGTATTGTACTTCTTTTCTTTTCTGTCAGTGATCTGCATTGTGAAAATTAACGCTACATGAATCCAGATTCCAG